>NC_141037.1:53572500-53657500 GCF_052040795.2 Danio rerio | reverse complement strand
TACCATAGGACATTTAATATATATATGATTTGCGGTTTCTGACATGGTGCGTTAACCTGCTGGAAGTAGCCATCAGAAGATGGGTACACTGTGGTCATAAAGAAATGGACATGGTCAGCAACAATACTCAGTTAGGCTGTGGCGTTTAAATGATGCTCAATTGGTTCTAGTGATCCTGAAGTGTGCCCAAAAAAATATTCCCTACACTAGAGGTCTACATTCCCGCGGGAGCTGCGGGACCTGACCAGATTTCTGCGGCGCGGTAATAAATTTCCAAATAAAGCGCGGGATCGGTCGGTAACGGGTTGAATTCGGGACGGGAGCGGGCCGTCTTGCAGTATCGCTCCTGATGGCCGAGTGAGCACGCGTATGTAATGTTATGTGTGTGATTGAAACAGCGTGATGCTGTGTTTAGCTTGTTTGTTCGTTGCGGTGTGTGTGTGTGTGTGCGCGAGAATGAGAGCTTTTTCTTTGTGTGTGTGTGCTTGGTGCTTGTGTGTGTGTGTTTATACAGACAGCTTATTATAGGCTGTCTAGACTCTGTTTAGCTGGATGGATTTCGATTTTGTTCTGCCCCCTGCTCTTTAGCGGGATGGAAAACAGGGCGGGTCAGGCAGCAGGAAAATAAATGTTGAATATAAGCGGGAGCGGTCGGGTTCGGGCTAAAACCTGGCGGGAGCGGGATTCAAAATTTAGTCCCACGCAGATCTCTACCCTACACCATTACACCACCACCAGCAGCCTGAACTGTTCATACGAGGCAGGATGGATCCATCCTTTCATGTTGTTGATGCCACTTTCTGACCCTACCATCGGAATGTCGAAGCAGAATTTGAGACTCAGACCAGACAATGTTTTTCCAATTTTCTATCGTCCAATTTTGGTGAGCCTGTGTGAATTGTAGCCTCAGTTTACTGTTCTAAGCTGACAGAAGTGGCACTCGGTGTGCTCTTCGGCTGCTGTAGCCCATCCACCTCAAGGCTGGATGTGTTGTGTGTTCAGAGATGCTCTTCTGCATACCTCAGTTGTAACGAGTGGTTATTTGAGTTACTGTTGCCATTCTATCAGCTGGAACCAGTCTGGCCATTCTCCTCTGACCTCTGGCATCAACAAGCCATTTGCGCCCACAGAACTGCCGCTCACTGGATGTTTTCTCTTATTTGAACCATTCTCTTTAAACCCTATAGATGGTTGTGCCTGAAAATCCCAGTAGATCAGCAGTTTCTGAAATACTCCACCAATAGTCATGCCACGTTCAGTAACTTAAATCCCCTCGCTTCCCTATTCAACACTCGGTTTGAACTGCAGCAGATCGTCTTGACCATGTTTACATTCCTGAATGCATTGAGTTGCTGCCATGTTATTGGCTGATTAGAAATTTGCATTAATGAGCAGTTGGACAGGTGTACCTAATAAAGTGGCCGGTGAGTATTTAGATTTTGGGTAGTAGTATCATTTAGACCACAGGTGTCAAACTCGGTTCCAAAAGGGCTGCATCTCTTTGGTTCCAACCCTAATTAAACACACCCGATCAAACTAATTGAGTCCTTCAGGCTTGTTACACTTACCTACAGGTAAGTGTGTTGGAGCAGGGTTGGAACTATACTGTGCAGGGCTTCGGCCCTCCAGGAATTGAGTTTGACACCCCTGATTTAGACTAACTGAAAGCTCTACACTACTCTTCTGAAACAGAAAAAAAAAAAAAAACTGAAGAAATGAGCTAGAAAATTGGGAAAGACCTTTTAAAGACCTCGGGCCATCATTCTATTTACATATTTCCTGCCTTCAAGGAAAGCAGCACGTTTATTTTGACAGTCTTTTAGGAGGTCAAACACTTGTCATGACCTCAGTAATCACTGGGATCATTTGCATATTCGTGAAGTGTTTTGCATTCGATTAGAATAATTACACATGAGCTGAGCACTCCGGCGACACGGTCGGCATCTGCAGCACACCGGACGTCAAATCAATCGTTCGGAAACGCAGAACAAGCTCTTCTGTGTGAAACGATCCACTTGCATATTTTCAGCATATATTGAGAAAAGCTCCACCCACCAGTCTGATGTCATACATTTCCTGTCATTCCAAAAATGTAGGTCCTGCAGCAGGTCCGCAGTTGGTTAGTAGTGCGTGTATTATTTTAAGTAATCAGTAAACATTCGCTAGTGACAAATGACAGCCAATGTGCAGCACTGTGAATGCTAATTAATAAGCAAGTCTTTGAAAGTCTTTGACAAAGCTGTGTGTGCTGCTCTGATGCAACTTCAGTCTGTGTTTTGTTAATATCACAGAGGTAGTATTGTAACTCACTGTATAGTTTTATTCTTTATTTACTCCTTTATTTCAGTTTCAGCAGTCTTTCTTTCTTTCTTTTTCTTTCTTTCATTTATTTTTTCTACAATTCAATTACCTTCATTGCTTCCAATATTTCTCCTTCTATCCTTCCTATACTTTGATTATTCCTTCCAATCTTTCACCCTTCCTCCCTTTTCCCTCCCTCCCTCTCTTCCTCCCTCCACCATTCCCTCCCAGTTACCCCTTCCTTCCTTCTTTCCTTCCATCCCTTCCTCCCTCCCTCCTTCTTTTCTTCTTCATTCATCCCTCCTTTACTTTGTACCCTGTTTTCCATCCATCCCTTACTCCCACTCTCTATCTCTATCTTACTTCCTTGCTTCCTTCCTTTTTTCCTTCCTGCCTTCCTTCCTTCCTCCATTTTTATTCTTCTGTCAAGTCTTTTTTCATGTATTACCCTTTTTTCTTCCTTCTTCCCTTCTTTCATTTCCACTCTTTGTTTATTCCTTTCCCATTTTTTCATCTTTCTTCCTTTCTTGTTTTCCTTTACCTCCTCCTTTCCTTCTTTCCTTCCTTCCTTCCTTGAATTTACTTCATTCACTTCTTTTTTTCTTTCCATAAGTCCTTCCTTTACTTTATTTATTCCTTCCAATCATTTCCAATCCATTCCTTTTTCCCTTTACCCTCTCTCCATTCCTCCCTCCCTTTTTTCCTTCCTTCATTCCTTCTTTCTTTCAATTTAATCCTTCCTTCAAAACTTGTATTAATTCCTTCCTTTATTTCCTTCATTCCCTCCCTCCCTTTCTTTACTTTGTTCACTTCCTTCCAATCTTTTTCCTTTACTTTCCTTGCTTTTTTCCCTTTAACCTTCCTTCCTTCCTTCCCTTCTCCCTCCCTCCCTTCATTCCTTCCTCCCTCCCTCCCTTCCTTCCCACCTCCCTCCCTTCCTTCCTTTACTTTGTAAATTCTCTTCCAATCTTTTTCCTTTCCCTTCCTTTTTTCATTTACCCTTCCTTCCTTCCTTCCTCCCTCCCTTCCTCCCATCCCTCCTTCCTTCCTTCCTTCCTTCCTTCCTTCCTTCCTTCCTTCCTTCCTCCCATCCCTCCTTCCTTCTTTCCTTCCTCCCATCCCTCCTTTCTTCCTTCCTTCCTTCCTTCCTCCCTCCCTCCCTTTACTTTGTTAATTAACTTCCTTCCAATCTTTTTCCTTTCCCTTCCTTTCTTAATTTCTTTTACCCTTCCTTCCTTCCTTCCTTCCTTCCTTCCTTCCTTCCTTCCTTCCTTCCTTCCTTCCTTCCTTCCTTCCTTCCAAGTGATTTATTCCTTTAAATTTAACTCATTCTTTTTTTTCTATTTCCTTCCTTTTCCTCCCTTGTCACAGTGTAAAACTAAATACACTGTGACTAACAAACGCACATAACATTGCACTGATACATAAAATACTTACTTTTAAACATGGACCTTTGTGTTATTTGTATTGTGCATGTGTGTGTTTGTGTAATGTGTATATGTTGTTTGTTAGTCACAGTGTATTTAGTTTTACATTGTGACACCCCTTCTATCCTTTTTTGCTTGTTTATATACTTGTTTGTGTAATTTTGTAGTTTATTATTATTAGCATTCTTATTATTATTTCTGATAAACTAATACTAATAATAATAATAATATTAATAATAATAATAATAATAATAATAATAATAATAATAATAATAAGAAGAAGAAGAAGAAGAAGAAGAAGAAGAAGAAGAAGAAGAAGAAGAAGAAGAAGAAGAAGAAGAAGAAGAAGAAGAAGAAGAAGAAGAAGAAGAAAGTTTTTACATGTTTGTTTCACTAAAACAATAATCTAGCTTTATCCCACTGGCCAAAAAAAAAAAAATCTAAAATAAATAAAAAATAAATAAAATAATAAAGTCACATGACTAACTTAGCTATTAACTGCTATAATGAATTCATAAACGACAATACTTTGTTGCTTTAGCAACTGCCTTGCAAATATGCATCATATGGCTGCTGGCATGTTTTGTAATAACGTTTTATATAGTGACTGTGAGTTCAAGCACACACACGTCATAAAGAATCAGCGACACTTAGTAATAAGAAACAAGGCTAGATAAAACGTTCATAATAAACAGGTGAAAAACATACTGTTGTTGTTCCTCCACAAGAATGCTAGTCATTAAGCAAACAGGTTTAATGAGCTGGAAATATAGAGCTCAAGTCAACAGATGTAGCTGAAGAAACTTACTATAGAGACTGGAAAAGAAGCTAGTCATGATTTAATATGCACACTATGCTATTTTTAAAGACTATGGAGTGCAGTGTAATCACACACATCCGGCACTTCCGAAACTCCCAAGTGCCCATAAATATGTTGCCATGGTAAACGGCTAATTGCCTTCATTAAAAAGTGTATAATGCAAACCTGAGCCAGAGTTAGGTTGGGCTATTTTGTGTTCCATGTTGGCTTATCTTTCTTGTGACCTACCAGTGCTTTAATTTCCAAGGGTTGATTTTTAATAAAATGAGCACATCTCAATTCTTATATGAAGGTCACAATAAAACTGAATTGTCTGCGTCATAATTTTTCGTACTTTTATTGATTGATTTCATTGTTTTAGCCTTCTCTCAAACCTTGACTTTCACAAGTCATTGAAAACATAAAACTATACTTTTGGTTTGGAAGGCTGAGATTAATATTACTGTACATACAGTATTTATTGAAGAATTATTGAAGGCACTGGAAAAGATTAACAGTTTCTTTCCTGTAACTTTACATCATTTTAAGAGTGCTGAAATGCATTACAGTAATTTAAAATAAAATTAAATGAATTTTAAAATAAATTAAATAAACCATGCATGTAATGCTGAATAGTGTGCACTGCAAAATATCTGTAAATTAGCGGTTTTCCATATTTTGTGTTTTATATTTTATTTTATCCATTTATTTATGTTTTTGAATACCATTATGAGATCTTGATCATTCTTTCTACAACTTTTAACCTTAAAAAAGTCACTTTTATGGACATTTAAAATTTTTTAAGAGTCATAAAGTCTGGTTTGGTGTTTTATATCCCTCTACTTCATGCATCATGATAGATCTAAACAAATCGTAATATCATATATATATATATGTAAGATACTTCATTTAATGTTCAAAAGTGGATCTAACTTAATTTCTAATTTAGAACCTTCCTTATATTTAATAATTTTGTTGTTTAAAATGATTTAATTGGTGTTGCAGTATTATAAGCTTTAACACAGAACTTACAAATGAAAACTAAACTTAGACATACTTTACAACAACTGATACTCCAGCAGCTTTTATTTATTCCATTATTTTTGCTGAAGATTATTGTGTGTCTATATATATATACATATATATATATATATATATATATATATATATATATATATATATATATATATATATATATATATATATATATATATATATATATATATATATATATATATATATATATATATATATACACACACACACACACACAATGTAAATATAACTATAATGCAAATGCCATTAACATATAACTAGGGCCAGTCAGGGTCTGTGGACGTTTTTTGATATTTCTGCACAAAGTTTTGTAAAAAAATCTATTATATAATTCATGCAGAATGATTTTGAACTAAAATCTTAATATATGAAATAAAAATAATACCTTTTTAACGTTTATTTAATGTCTACAATGCAAATCCAATTAGATCCACTTATTTGGTAAACAAATCAAGTCTCTCATATAACAGTATATCTACTAAAAGACCGAAAAAAATATTACTTTACAAACTATACTGTCAATAAATAAAATGGATAATTTCATAGTAGTCAATAATATTACTAAAAAATAATTAAAAAATTTGAATAAATACAAATTTACACAAGAAAATAAATATAAACAATGATGGACTAAAAATCTGTAGAAATTTGTGGATTTCTGTGTGCGCAGATTCTGTATGGGTCTATGTATGACTAATCGACATTATATTACTAGCATTCATGTTGTTGTTGTTCATGTTGTTGACTTTGCTAGCTAGCTAACCTATTCCACATTCCACTATAGCACAGGGTTGCCATTTGGCAACATATACATTTGATCAACTTATCAAAAACTTTTTTGTCATCATATGTTACTGGAGGTGATGTCTCAGATTTTTTTGTGGATCTGACATGAGTTGGTCCTTTGTTTTTATTGACGCTTTCAATTGCATTCAGCAGCTACTCACAATAAACGCCAGTCTGTCAGAAATCGAGCCACAGAAAAACACTGCACATCATGCGACTTAACCAGGGCCAGAGTGGGACTCCTTTTCAGCCCTGAAGTTTCAAGCCTTAGACCAGCCCACCTCGGTGCAATATCTGAATAAATGTTCTGTGCTAAAGTCTTCATAGATATCCAGTTCTTTGTAACGGTGGTCACACAAAAAAATTCAAATAAAATATGTACGCCTATATTAGGAACACAAACAGTATTATTTGTCTTAACAACAAAAATGGAAAAAAATTACTCAGGTCAGGTTCGAATTTGGGTCCGCGGCGTCATAACACAATTTGCTGACCACTGGACCACAGTGGCACTTTTATACCTAAGTGTTTGGAATTAAACATAAGTATTGCTCTGCCATCTGCAAGATTCTTACTTTTTCTAATGATGGCTTAATCATTTTCCCCTTTTTATATTTCTGATCAAGTTATGTCAGATTTATTAATGTAGCAAAACATCTGATTTTGATTTAGCAGGTGTAATATTCATTAATATTAATTATTCAAACTCTTATATTCACTAAGGTGCTGAGTTTGGGGTGAAATCAAAGTTACCTCATCTTAAACCTGCAGGCTGCATTTTGCTCATGGGGCTGCGAGAAAATAAAAAAAGAGCAGAGCTGCGACAAAATAATGAATAAAAAGAGTGAGGCTATGGTCAAATAAATGAATGAAAAAAGTGCGACTGCTGAGAGTGCAAGCAGCTAGGTACACCGGCGCTCGCAGCTAAAAAACAGACCGGCGCACCAGGAATTCTTCTGTTCCTCCTGATTAGCCAATCCAGGCCTGGAATTAACCAAAGCACATCATTGGCTAAACCAAGGTCTTCTCTTTCCAACAACAACAACAAAATTACAACATTGGTCTTACAGAAACAGTGGCAGGGATATTAACATAAACGTCATTGTAATGAAGTTTATGACCCTTTGGCCGCCGGGAAGGAGGAGGCAGAGAACCAACTAAGTTTTTAAATATTTATTAATAACAGGGACAGCAGCTCCTCATGGAGACTGCTGTCTAAACCAAAACAAACTAAAAACAAAAGTTAAACAATATGTCTGGGCCTGGTCCTCTCTCAGCCTCCTTTGCCATCGTTCCTCCTTTTATAGTCCTGAGCTCCTTCCTTGGGATTCAAGGCCAGTGCGTGCCACAGGTGTATCCACTTACGCAGCGGCCTAATTCCATTCCCACAGCTCTCGGCCACGCCCCCTCGCCACAGTCATGTTGTCATATGGCAACACCATGCGGGAGAGGGATATTATGCTACAAAAACCCTATAATAAACTGCCAGAATATTTCATTGCCTATTATTTTATAGGCTTATTTGTCTATATATTATTTATTATACATATCATATTTCTACTAAACAACTATAACTATTAAAATGTCAATAAAAGTCACTTTGTTAAACTGTAGAGTTGAATTTTCAACATCAAAAGTCGACAGAGCAGATATAAATGTCAGGGTTCTGCTACTCTGGTCTTGTAAATTCTTGTTTTGGTGGCAGAGCTCAGACACTAGCCATGTCTGGTCCTGTTTCTGTCTCTGTGTGTGCGCACGCCGTCGTGAGTGTACGCAGAGTGTGCGCGCTCCCGCTCCCTCAGACGCGCGCGCTCTTGTACTCGTGTTTGTGTTTTCGTCGGTCTGCAGCGTGGTGTTTCATTCCCAGCGTCTCAGTCTAGTTGGTTTCGGTTCTGGTCGGCGCTGGGATGAAGCATGCACACTGTGTGTGTGAGCGCATGGTGAGTGTTTTCATTCATCGTGTGCTCGTGTCTTGCGTCCGTCAAAGCACGTGGCTCTGTGTTTACATTGTGGTCACATGCTTTTGTCGTGTGCTTCGGTGTTGTGCTTGTGTTGTCCTCAACACGCAGTTAATGAGTTCTCATTGGCTGCATGTTCTTGTCCTGTTCTATGTGAGCGCATGGCTTGTGTTGTCTCTCTGTGTCATGCGCTCTCCCGTCTATTGTCTAGTCCCACCCTCCTTGTTAACCCATTATTAGTTAATTATGTTCATCTGTTTGTGTGTTAATTTCCTACAGTTTATAAACCCCTCATGTCTGCTGTCCTGTGCGAGTTCGTTATCACATGTTGTCAATCTTTACCTGTCCTGCTGTGTCCAGCCTTGCCTTGTTGTCAAGTCAAGATTGTTTATTTGTTTATTTGTTTTATTAGTGTTTTCCCCCTCGGGGTTGTTTGTTTTGCATTTTGTTTTATTTTTATTATTTAATAAAATCCTATTTACTCTGCGCTTGGGTCCTCGCTCCTTTTTCCCTTCGCCTGAACGTGACAAAAAAAGATCCCATAATCCAATTCACAAGCGCAAATAAACAGAAAACACACAAAATACAGAAGCTATTTTTTATGTTGTGTGTATTTTTTTACAGTAAATTCTGAAATGCAGTTAAAATTCCTGTCTGGAGTTGAGTATTATCTTACTGTAGACCAATTAAAAAAAAAATGCTCTAGCATAAATGCAGCATTATACAACAGAAAGAACTCATTAGTTTGCCTGGCTTTATTCTGCAAAAACAACCGGCTGGATTTACTTACATATATGCAGCACTGAACTGCCATGGTAATAGGCTATATTTATGTACTGCAACTTCACATGAAACAAGCGTGTGCACATAAGACCCCGCTTAGAGTACAAACACAGATTTTGAACCAGTGCTAAAAGGTAATTGATTTTTAGTTTTTAGCCTTTTATGTAACTTCATTGCAGCGGTTATACTTGAAGCCTTTGGAGCACCGAACAGAGTCCACATTTATTAAAGTCTTCCAAATGTCAGAGCAGACTTGCTGTTCCCTGCTGTCTGTCTGTGATACTTCCCACCCCCACACCAGTGTCTGCCTCATTTCAAAACACCTTAAGTAACATCTCGCGGAGCTATGAGTCAATGTCTGGAATACGGCGGAGTACGAGTGTGCATTTGTTGCTTTCAGACATGCACACAGCAGCATTTCCTCCGGAGAAAGGACATCTGAGCCGCGCATGCAAATAGATGGAGTAAGACTATTGATTCGGCTTTAGCCGTAGCGTGCATGCAAAGGGCTGGAAACACAGGCAGACGCCACAATATCGCAAAGGTCAACCAGGCTGTAGCTTTCAGACTCTAGAGACTCTCAAAATCAGAAGAGAAACAACAACAAAACTCTTCAGCGATTGTTTTTTTTCCTAAGACATTCCTCAAGAGCAGAGACAGAATCGCTCTCAGCAACTGCTGAATGTGTATGGAACTCATGTCGGCTCATTCCTTTAATAAACTGCAGACAATTTTCTTTCCAGGGCTTGATTTGTAACCAAATGAACATGTGTCAACTATTTGTTGTTGTAAAAATTTCACACTGAAACTGAATATTTGACAAACATCAATATATGGAATGTTTTGGTGTCCTACTTTAAGGTGTTCTTGTTATGCATATTCCCAACTCAGGCTCATTCTGAAAACGTAGTCCTATGGACATTTCTGGAGACCGTGAAATATATCCTGGGAGGTAGGTATTTTTGCAGGTTTTGCAAATCCATGAGAGTTTCAGATTTCAAATTTCTCTTGCAAGTGCTGTTCACGTCTGCTGTTCTCACGTAAATCCACCAGAGGCCGCTGTTGACTGGTTGTCTGACTTACTTAATGACCAAATGACTGACTGGCCAATCGACGAGCCACCCTTCTCCTTCCCTAAACACAACCAATTCTATCGATTCACCCGCTCACCCACTTTCCTCAACCCAACCAATGATTAACAAAAGCCGTCTAGAAAAAGAAAAGCCCTTTTTTATCACGTTTTTGCATTTTACCACATTCTCACCCCGTTATTCACTTGTTCACTTTATTTTTTGGATTCTGTTTTTGTGTACCTGATTTCTGGAACTCCACTGAACTCGTCGTCGTGGTCAACTCCTCTCTGCGTCTTAAGTCCGCCGATGTACATGACAAGCTAGCTGGACAAACTAGTTACAGCGGAAAAGCCCTCCACACGGAGCTAAGCAGTCTGCTGGTAAGCACGAAACATGGAACGGCGTCTTAGCGCCCTGTAGCGTTCGTTGAAGAAATGAGATGCAGCCATACAGTACATACCTCCGGCTACATAATTTGAGGTCTCCAGAAACTTCCATGGGACTACGTTTTCAGAACGAGACTGTGTTGCATATTCCATGTACTTGTTTACTAATACTTACGCTTTAACAAGAATACCTTCAAATAAAAGGTTTCACTTTATTTTAAGTTGATATGGTTACAGTGTAACTAGTCATTTAAGTACTAAGCACTAGGTGGCAGCATAGTGGTGCAGTGGGTAACACGATTGCCTCACAGCAAGGTTGCTTGGTCGAGCCCAGGATGGGTCAGTTGGCATTTCTGTGTGGATGTTGTATGTTCTCCCCGTGTTGGCGTGGGTGCTTCGGTTTTCCCAAAAATCTAAAGACATGTGCTATATAGTAGGTGAATCGAATAAGCTAAATTGTCTGTAGTGCATGTATGACAAAGTAAACATGTATGGGTCTTTCCCAGTGTTAGGTTGTAGCTGTAAGGTTATACACTGCGTAAAAAACATGCTGGATAAGTTAGTGGTTCATTCCACTGTGGTGATCTCTGATTTGTAAAGGAAAGAAGCCGAAAAAAAAATGAACGAATTAATTTGATATGTTTGGGGTTAGAATGCAGGTTAGGTTTAGCGGTAGTTAAATGTAATTAAGCATGCTTCATTGTAATTACTATAGTAAGTGCATGGAAGATTTAACTACGCCATCTTAAATGATAGTGTCAAATTTAAATGAAAGTTTCAAATTTTTAAAATTTAATTCATTTTTTTTTTTTTTGTGGTTCTACTGTACCCTTGTTGCAAACCTTGTCTGAGTAAGAAACAGTGGCAAATAGTATCTGTGGGATTTCTGTGCCGAATTGTTCAAAAAAATAAAAAATAAAAAAGATTGTTTTAGGTGGAAGGATAAAAGTTTAGAAGCTCAAAAATATCAAATAAAATGTCCAAATAAAAAGTGCAGTGTGACCGCAACTTGTTTGTTAAACAAGGCTACACTAGATCTCTAATCTAATAGATCTACTATAAGACAGAAAATAGCCACACACATTCACATTAAGTAAAGAAATCTGCAGAGTGCAGATTCTGTGTGGGCATAGCCATGAAAAGATTATACAGTTATGAAATGTTAGTAGTAATCACAGATGAGTAAAATGAAGACAGAAAGTGATATTCCACTTAAATAAAAGCTTGTTCTGCTTAACATCTTTAATAAAAGTCGTAGGTATTTTTTAAAATCAAATTAACATTTTCCTACTGCATTACTTAAAATTAACACTAAATTAATTATTCTCAAGGATGCATTAACTTAACCATCTATTTGTCTATCTATCCATCCATCCGCCCATCTATTTTACAACCATGCTCATTGGAAAATATACCTCAACATATTATTTATGTATTTATTTTTGCCCAAAAAACTGCATATATTTTCTCTAAACTCAACCAAATGTGCCAGTGGAATGAATAAATGAGTGAATGAATGAATGAATAAGCCAGCCAACCAACCATCCGTCCATCTATCAATCCATCCATCCATCCATCCATCCATCCATCCATCCATCCAACCACTCAATCAAGGTTTGCAACAAGGGTACAGTAGAACCAATATATATATTTGAATATTTAAAAATTGCTACTTAATCTAATTTAAGATGGCATATTTATATCACCCACCCATCCATCCAACCCCCAATCAAGCAACCGACCAACAATCCATCCAACCAACCATCTACCCAACCAACTGACCAACCAACCAACCAGCCAGCCAGCCATCCATCCATCCATCCATCCATCCATCCATCCATCCATCCATCCATCCATCCATCCATCCATCTACCCAACCAACTGACCAACCAACCAACCAGCCATCCATCCATCCATCCATCCAACCAACCAACCATCCATACATCCATCCCTACATCCATCCAACCAACCCAGCAACCAACCATCCTTCCAGCCAGTCAGCCAGCCAATCTACCATTTATCCAACCAACCAACCAACCAACCAACCAACCAACCAACCAACCAACCAACCAACCTGCCAACCATCCATCCATCCAACCAACCAACCTGCCAACCATCCATCCATCCATCCATCCAACCAACCAACCAACCAACCAACCAACCAACCTGCCAACCATCCATCCAACCAACCAACCAACCAACCTGCCAACCAACCAACCAACCAACCAACCAACCAACCAACCTGCCAACCATCCATCCATCCAACCAACCAACCAACCAACCAACCAACCAACCAACCATCCATTCATCCATCTATCCAACCAACCATCCTGCCAGCCAGCCAACCTACCATTCATCCATCCATCCATCCATCCATCCAACCAACCAACCAACCAACCAACCAACCAACCAACCAACCAAAACCCACCCAACATCCATCCATCCATCCATCCATCCATCCATCCATCCATCCATCCAATCAACCAACCAACCAACCAATATGAGTCATGTATGCAAATAGATGGAGTGCACCTAATAATTCAGCTAAAACTCACTCCATGTAACTATCACTTGAAGTCTGGCAGGGAGAAACAAACAGATGCACTAATATCGCAAAGGTCAACCAGGCCACAGCTTTCAGACTACAGTGACTCCCAGAAACAGAGGGAAGAAACAACAGCAAAACCCAAAGACATGCTTCATGGACATGGGCAGGATCACTCTCAGCAGCAATTGCCTGTATATAGAACTGCCAGCCTCTGCTTTCATTCATGCATCAACACATTCCAAGGCTACATGTTTATTCGAATACAGAATTGAGTTATTCTGGCGACTCGCAACCTCTATTGATTCCTCCGCCAAAAACAATACACAGCTGCCAAAGAGAAATGCAAATTCACGGAGCAAGCAAAATGCCCTTGCACTGGTTCGCTCAATGCCTCTTGGCTGAGATGCGTCATTTTGCAAAAGGGAGATGTTTATTGACAGGCGCTACTTTGGGGGGAAGCTACTATAACACCTGGTGGTGGTGGGCTGATGATGCATATATAGAGACTGAAGGCATTACACTTTGAAGGAACTCACAGTGAGACCACTTCCACACTGATGCTAGGCTGTCAACATGTGGCAGTGTTATTTTGACACTATAAAACACCACAGGCAGCACAACATGTGCACCGTTGCCTGCAGTAGAGTTTGCCTTTTTGGGAGGAAGTGCAAGTGAGACAGTATGAATAAAGATGATGGGTCAGTGACATAATAGTGCACACTACAATGAAAAAAAAAACTCTGTATAAAAGTAAAAAGTTAGAAAAAAAATGTAAAGAAAAAAACATTCATTCATTGCCATGCATTCATGACATATTTATTAAATTAGCTTTATCCTACGTTGTTTATTTATGCCAGCTTGAAACTGCTTGTGCCAGAGTTGTTTAGTTATCATACTAATTTAAAAGAACATTATCACATAGGCTATTTGTTTTCACAAGGGTTGTTTTCTTTCTTGTGAATGCATTTCTACTTCTGCAAATGATGATGTGTAAAAGCAACGAGCTACCATTAGTAACTATAACAGCTCTCATATGTAGACAAATAAAGCTATTTTCATATCAAATTTTCTCAGGAATGCTTTCAAGCAATTTGTCTTGCCATTAATTTGACCCTTTTTTTATTTTTTAAGACTAAGACTTTGCCGGAGGTGCTAAGCATATACTGGGAAAGCTCTGACTGTATTTCAGCCAACATGCGCACAAAATCCCTGCATTAGTAATCGCATTTGATCTTGCAAATCAGTCTCCTAATTTGCAGTCTCAGTCGCAAATTAGGAACGGTTCTGCTTCTTGCCTCCCACATACACATGATAGCATTCGGTATTGACCTCAGATCGCTTTTAGAGGCTTCGTGACAGAATAATCGAGTGCAATCCACTAATTACTGCTTCAGATCGCTGGTCTGGGATTTAAAAAACAAAAAAAAACAACAAAAAAAAACTGCTGAAGTAACGTAGGATAGGTTTCCCACAGCCAAATTAAAACTTTAACTGTTAGATGCGTAAACTTTGAAGTGTTTTCTATAAGTTTATTTTTTTATTTTATTTTATTTTTTCTAGAGTGATATACAAGAAATGTATTATTTACAACAAACTGAATTTTGGGTAGATTTTAGTTTACCGGTTTTTTTTTTTTTATCTTTTTTTTGTTTAGGGTAGAACACTGGGTAAACAACTTTAAAATTCATTATACAGGTGTAGGCGGTGCTAAAATGCCTTCTTCCGCTGATTGGTCAACCAAATCTGAGCTTGTGACATCACCCTCAAAATAAAATGTTCTCTGCGAATCAGAACCCAGGCTTTTAATTATTATTATTCAATTAATTAACTGAACAAGGAAATTTTCACAGTATGTCTGATTATATTTTTTCTTGTTCTCATAGGATAAGAAAAACCCGCTATGAATAATAATGAGAAATCGACGCGTCATCTTTGCACTTGCAGTTCTGCGCTACTTCACAGATTTTGATCCACCCCCAAAAATCATTTTAAGCCCAGAAGCTAATATTAGCTGATAAAAGCTCAAAATTACCCCGTTTTCCCCATAATTAAAGCTAACAGGTGCTAACATTGTCCCAACTGAAGCTCAACACACACAAATCTGTTAAAATCTCAAAAAAAAATACTTGAGGGTTTCGTGAACCTTTATTTAATGATTAGAAGATATAATGATTTAGGAGTATACACCATAAAATAAATTAATTAAACCGTGTTACGCCATTTTGAACTTTAGTTTTAAAAAGACCTATCCCTAGTAGCAAAGAATTCTGGCCCAGATTTGGCAAAAAGCTGGCACAGCAGGCATTCATCCGGCACTGGCATACAGCATGTGGGCCAAACATGGCCGGGTTTGGCAGAGGTGGCACCGTTTTTAAGGCGGCACACAAGATTTGGGCCAGATGAAAAACGTAGTATTTGGCCCAGATTTAAAAATTTAATAAGTGGGCCATGTGAGTTTGGCCAGTCTTGACCCACATTTAAAATACACTAAAATCATTTTTGAGTAAAGAAAAAAAATTCTACCAATTAGGTCACTTTGAGAAAAAGCGTGCCCATAGTGTGCCTAAACCGCATCACTCCATGGGTTTATCAATTTCATTGCAATCGTGACACACCAACCTATCTGGCCCAGTTATGAGTTATTAACTTGGCTGAGACTTGGCCCAGATATGGTCTGCGTTTGGCCCTTGTCTGGAAGCCAGATTTGGTCCAGTCATATACCGTTATTCACTGCGGCATGTGGGCCAAGCAAAACCTGATTGTGTGGGCCAGAGCTGGGCCAGAGAAATTTTGCTATGTGGGATCTGAAAAAAAGATTTTAGATATTTTCTAAAAAACAATAAACATTTTTATTATAATTTTATCATTTAAATATATATTTATAAAGTATTTGGATACGAGAATACCAAACTGTCTTAAATAAGCATAAAAAGTTAGGAAAGTGATCAAATTCTTTCATTATAGATCTGTGCATTAACATTACACGCTAACATGCACAAATAAACATGTAGCGTCTTTGTTTTGTTGTGTGCAGTGTGTTTTGTTTCGTTTTTGTGGGGGTGTGTTGAGCCTCATATCTTTTCTCCTCTGTCACATGTCTTTTTTTCTTCCTGGTAATGTGCTGTCATGTTGTGCATACACCTGAAGAAAGGGGAGACGAATGCGTTGTTATGTAAGCACAGAGATAAAAATAGGACTCTTGTAGAGAATGCCAGCAAATGAACTCAACGGTTCATTTTACGCAGTGTCCTAAAAACACACATCTGCGCACACACACACACACACATCATGACCCGTGTGCGTCAAAGAAGATAAATTGCGCAGAGTTAAGACTGACTGTGCCGTCTTGTCAACAAAGGAAGCTGCGGGTGGGAATACAAATATCGGCCTCTTCCGATGCCTCTTCTGCGCGGCAGGTATATCTTACCTCTTGCTTTTCTGCTTTGTAAACCCCTCGCTGGGTAAATGCCAGAAGTAGAAAATAGATCAGATCAACAGCCCTTCGGGTTGACACATGCTGAGCTGCAACCGCCTTTGGAGGACGACACAATTCCCATAACGCTCTTAAAGAGAGGCATGAGGAAGATGTGGAGCCACTGTCGATGCTGACACCCCTTGACCCTTTCATGAGGAATTGACCATTATTTGGATGCCAATTACATTCGGTTTGCTCTCACAGTGAGGACACAATGAGCCACATGGGAAATCCTGCATTCAGTGCTGAACATTTGATGTCAATAAGTAGAATTTTAAAATATAACTGACACAGGAAAAAAGTGATTCGTTGACTTTACCTAAAGTGATTCAAGAAACATTTTAAAGATATATATATATATATATATATATATATATATATATATATATATATATATATATATATATATATATATATATATATTATACAACAGTTCTGTCTGGTTCTTAAATCTGATTGGCTGATAGTCGTGCCATATTTTGCCAGTAACATCACACAAAGGCCTCTTCACCCTTCACTGTGTATTACTCCGCCCACATACAGCCAGCAACAAGCAGAGACGCTCCAGTTTGACAAATATTACTGTTGTTAGACAACAAAATGTACTTTTGAGGCCTTTTTACTCGAGAATGTAGTTGTTTAGATTGCAACTATGCAGTTTATTTGTAAGAATAGTGCCTATTTTAAAATTTTTACAATTTCTAAAAGAGCTCGTCAGCGGCCAAAGATGGTTGACGTTGTCTATCCACAAGATGGTGCCAGGACCGCATAATAAGCCCTTGCTTAGTGTGTTTCCTTGAGCGTGAATAAAAAGCTGAAAAACGGAAACCTCGTTGTTTTTAAGGTGGACCTTATAGTCAATAAGAAGCTGTGAATAAGAAGCTTGATTCAGCCTCGTTCCTCCTTATCGCAAACACAACAGCAGTCTGGTAAGTTTGTGATTGCTTTGTTTTTTTCGAGGTTAGTTGTTGTGACATTATAACGGTCGCTCAATGTTTGTCATGCAGATTCAAGAACCAGACAGAACTGTTGTATATATATATATATATATATATATATATATATATATATATATATATATATATATATATATATATATATATATATATAAAACAGTTCTGTCTTTTTTTTTTTAATTCTGCAAATAACAGCACTCGTCCAGCTTCTTATCCCTTCTCATATACAGCAAAAGCAGAGGGCACTCTACAGTTTGACAAATATTCCTGCTTTTGGACAATATAATGTACTTTAGAGGCTATTTTAGTTGAGAATGTAGTTTTTTTAGGTGGTAACTATGCAGTTTATTTATAATGATAGTGCCTATTTTAAAATATGTATAATTTCGGAAAATGGAATTCAGAGCATCGATCACCATTAGCCTGTCTGAGCAGACCAAAGAACTGTTGACGTTCCGCCAAAATATGTCAACAAAGACCGCATAATAAGACCTTAGGGGAGAAAACCAAAATATGGTAGGGCAGAACAAATCTTTATTAATCAGGTGGTTTGTGTTTTGCATTGCTTTATTTATACCACAGAAACTTGTAGTGTTTGCTTTTCTCTGGCTTTTTCAGGGTTGATTATTGTGAAATCCTGATTGCAACAGAGAAATACGGGGAAATCTGTAGACAGATGGCATTTCATGCCGTTCAGCCTTATAATCTGTGATGCAAGCAAAAGATCACCCTTTTTATCATCACTGTAGATATTATGCTAGAGAATCATTCAAATACTAGCTCTAAAGTGATGTTGGTGAATTTGGGGAGAATGAATGTACAACTAACTTACTTTAATATCCTTTCCAACAGAAGGCAGTCTCAACATGCAGTAGCTCTAGGTAACTTTTCAGTCTTAATTAAATACTTGCAATGTATAATGCTGTAAATCGTTTCTGTATATTGAATACTGACTGTTGCAAAAGCCGATTATGCCAGTTCTCAACTCTCATTCTGGGTTTAACTTGTTTTAGTTTCTAATTGCCCTCAATAATTGAACTTTATTAAACAGATAAGTTACATAAAAGTGGAAATGTTTATGTCCTCAAGCTTCTGTGTGTTTCTCTGTTACTGGAGACTTCACGTGGCCACTGAGTGGCTCTGAGCTCCAAAATGCTTTAATAGGACAGACGCTCCTTCAAAGGTCAGAGCTCATAAAAATGCCAGCAGGATTGTGTCTGTCTATTCCAGCTGAAATGTCAGGGAAACCTCTGATTCAAGGCACCTTTCCCTCGGTTGTTTCCATTATTTTCAAAGGAAACTTGAAATCAAGGCAGGGAATTCAGGATGACTCACAGGTGTTCTTACCCCTATTAAAAGTACACTTGCTTTTGTCGAATTTTTCAAAATAAAAGTTGACTGGCGCTTGTCTGAACAAAAACTCTGAGTCACAATACTAGAGTGTTCTGAGTGGTTTTAAATGTGTTGCTAGGTATTTCAGGATGGTTGCTATGGCCTAAATCTCTAATGTTTTGGTATAAGGGGTCTTCTCAATTTGAAGTCTAGCACCTTTTTGCTAGCCAACTTATAAAGAAAAGAACATACACACCTAATAAACAGCATCTTTTTCTCAAAAGTCTTATCCTTTGAGTCACAACAACAGACACATTAAAGATGATTCAGAGCAATAGCACTAGAGTAGGATTAGTAATGGTTAGTGTAACTCAGTTGGCGACACGGTGGCTCAGTGGTTAGCACTGTCACCTTACAACAAGAAGGGCACTGGTTTGACTCGTTGGCATTTCTGTGTGGAGTTTGCATGTTCTCCTCATGTTCACATGGGTTTCCTCTGGGTGCTCTGGTTTCCCCCACAGTCCAAGACTCTACGCCATAGTTGGATTGGATAAACTAGATTTTCTGTAGTTCATGTGTGTGTGTGTGTGTGAATGCAAGAGAAGGGTCTGGCTGCAGAGTTGCACTTGCACCTTCAGGCTTGCACTCTTAGGCACCCACTCTTCCTATGCAAGTTACCTTATTCACAATCGACACCTGCACTCTCCTGTCACGTCACTTGCAATCAATACAAATAAACTGAAAATACGTTTCCAGTTCGTTTGCGTTGCCAGTCACGACGTTGTCAAATGATTATAAGTACTTAAGTTGTATACTATGACAGATCCCCCCACGCCCCGAAAAGCAGTTTGTGTATTCATCATTTAATTAATGTAGATTTACCAAAGCAGGGTACTATTTCCAGATGGCATAAAAATGTGGGCTACTTTAGTTATGCGGCATTGGTGGTATTCCTTCAGACAAAATGAATGTGAGCCTGAAGTGGCCCACCTGTACAATGACAAAGGGGGGCCAAAGATTTAAATTCATATATGGGCCATTTAAGGCAAAGATTTGACACTTAAGGCAAAATGTAATCTGAATGTGAGCCCAATGTGGCCCATGTGAAAAATAATATTTTGGCCCAAATGATGGAGGACACATGGTAATCTGGGTCTAAACCTAAAATGGCTCACACTTGTAAGTGCAACTGTGGCCCAGTGATCTTAAGACATATGTGAGCCACTTTTGGCAAACATTTGGCACAGTAAGCTCAGGCTATTGTGGCTGTGAGTCTAATGTGGCCCAGAGAAAATATAGCAAATGTGGCCCAATTATTTTATAACATATTTGGGCCACATTTGGCAAATATTTGGCACACTAAACTCTGGCTAATGTGGCCCAGAGAAGATATGGCAAATGTGGCCCAGTTATTTTTAAAACATATGGGTCACTTTTGGCAAATATTCAGCACGGTAAGCTATGGCTAATGTGGCTGTCAGCCTATTGTGGCTCAGAAAAGATATGGCAAATGTGGCTCAGTTATCCTAAAACAAATGTGGGCCACTTTTGGCGAATATCCGGCACAGTAAGCTCTGGCTAATTTGGCTGTGAGCCTAAAGCGGCCCAGAGAAGATATGGCAAATGTGGCCCAGTTATCTTAAAACATATGTGAACCACATACACTAAAGTCACCATCATGGAGAAAAGTGTTTGCATTAGTTGGGCTCATAGCCCTGAACCTCTTAATGTACATTTTATTTTGGGCTGCTGTAAATTAACAATTTTGCTTGAAAATTTTATTCATTACAGCAAACAAGCCAAGTCAAAAAAAGTAAATAAATAAAATAAATAAATAAATAAAAAATAAAATGAAGATGAGGCACAACCTCTGATGAAATAATATAATTCACTGATAATATACCAATGTGTAATTCATTATTAAAAGTAACGTGCTTGCACATGCCTCAGAATTATGAAGGTTTATAAGCTGAAAAATTCTATGGTTCAACTTCTGCTCACAGAGACATCAATAATCAGCGTATAAACCTCAACAACGGTGACAATTAACAAAATGAACAACCATCACAAACAGGAGACTAAAAGTGACAAAATCAACATCATCAACATAAACAGCAGAATCAACAGCAAATATTGAAAACTGGAACATCAATAAGCTATATAATGTATTCATACTGCGGTGCATGCTGGGATTTTTGTTCTTTGCCACACCCAGCAAGTGTAAGGTGTAGGAGATCTGGCCTAGAATAAAACCCAGATTAGGGTCAGTTCTGGTTCATTTGGTTGAATTCTGGGGTCCGTTCTTCGTACGTGGATTACTCAGTTAGCTGGATTTGGATATTGACGATTTGACACGATCCAGGATCGTTTCGTTCTTCAAAGCTGATCCGAGAGTTGTTGTCATGGCAACAGTTCTGCTAGGTCAAACCTGATCGGGAGCAGGTTCAAGTCATATAAACAGGATTAGATCGGCTTAGTTCAAGCAAAGATAATACAGAAAGTATGTACCGAGTTCTGATATTTTCTTACAGTAGTAGTTATATACAGTTGGGAAAATGGTACATTTTTTTAAACTATATATATAAAGTTATAGTCATTAATAAAATAAATTAAGTTATACATATTAATAAAACGTATGCAATCTGCACCATCGAAATGAAAGTACAAAGACTGCCACCTGGTGGTGCAAAGAGAAAACTTATTGATATGAACTTTTTAGATCGCTTTAGTACAAATTGTGTATGATAGAAATGCAGAATATGTGACTTTTTTTAAAGCAGTAATACATTTATGCAGTTATAAACATGTTTTGATAGTTAATATGCAGTGATTTGATGCTTCACAAAAGTTGCAGACGCCTTTACCAATATGAAATGCTTTTGTAAACAACCTGTTATTCTTTACACCGATTAAAAAACGGCTACTATAATAAAAAAAAAATCTTTTCTAAATGTAGAACTAAATACACTGATTTGCATTGAAATACATGATGAATACTCTTGACACATGAACGTGGAAAGCCTGCAGCTCACAACAAATGTGGAAGGTTATTGCGTGTCATATTTAACAAGCCGTTTACTGCTAATTTGATGTAATTTTGCTCACATGGATAATTGAATATTAATCAGATGATGTCATTACGCTGCTGTGCCGTCAGCCAATCGTTGCATTGCTGATCATGATTTCGAGGATCGATAGATCTGTCCTTCACAACACACGCAGCGATCTCAGATCAGTTTATCCAGACATTCTAATCTGATTCGCGAACTCGTTTGAAGAACCAAAATCAAGATTAAAAGATCCGGGATCTGCCAAATAATCTTAGATAATTTAAGCGAGGTACGAAGAACGGACCCCTGGCTGATACGTGGTATTGCTTTGGCTCAATTGTGGCCCAGATCTGACAAACAGGAGCGGACCGCCCTAGAGCAATCATTCCATTCAGTATGTGGTCTAGATGTGATTGTCTGGTGTGGACCGGATCTGGGCCAATATAAAAGCAAACTGTGGTCCAGGAAAGGGTCAGTTCTGGTTCATTTGGCTGAATTCTGGCTGATATGTAATATTGCTATGGCTTTATTGTGGCCCAGATCTGACAAACCGGAGCAGATCGTCCTAGAGACATCATTCTATTCAGTATGTAATTCAGATGTAAGTGTCTGGTGTGGGCCGGATTTGAGCCACATGAATTTTGCTAGCTGGGATGAACATTTATACCAGCAAATGATTTATTATTTATTTATATAAACTATGAGGTCTAAATAGACACAGAACGTATTCTTCCACAGTTATGAATAAAAAAAAACAACAACAAAAGGCTAAAGCAAATTTGATTTTTATTTATTTATTTATTTATTTTTTATTTCAAGGAGTTTTAGTATTACAACTACAGATAAACATTATGGATTTACAGAAATGATTCTTGAACGACTTGGGAAACTATTCTTTATCCCAACCCAGGCTTATTCTGAAAATGTAGTCCTCTGGACTTTTCTAGAGACCGCGAAAAAACGTCCTGGGTGGTACATATCTTTGCAGTTTTGTTTTCGAGAATTTGCGAGAAGCACCTGTGTGCACTTTTTCATATCTCAAATATCTATGCTGTTAGCGCCCACTGTTCTCACGTAAACCCTTCAGAGACTGACTGACTGAATGACCGAATAATTGAATGACTAACCATCTGACCAATCGACTGACCCCCCCCTTCTTCTTCCCTAAACCCAACCAATTTTATCGATTAACCTGTCCACCCACTACACAGTCTCATCTTGGGTAATTTATTACACATTTTGGTTACAATTTTAACCAACCCAATGATTAAATGTTGTTTGCTGAATCTGTAAATTGATGCTAATGGAATTAGCTTTGTTGCCATCTTCTTAGCATCTCTTTGCTGGAAATGGCAGGCAGTGGAATGAGAAAACGTACCTGTGTCTCTAATTAAGTAAAAAAAGTGTACTGGAAATACATTTGGAACACAGTTAAATCACCTTATATTTCACAAGACATCCATTGATTTTGTAGCCCAATGAATATTCCAATGAGATTCTGGATGCATCGCCCCAGAGGCCGCTAGCAGCGACTGCTAATCACTAGCAATGCCGCACTGTCAGGTGAAAGTGTCACTGTTATGTGACATGAGCGGTCAGGAAGGCAGAAACCTTGGCACAGGAAATCAGAAAAATGTAGTATACCTCATCAATTACAGCCCTGAAACGAAAACTTGGAATTAATGGCTAGTTTATACGGAAGGAAATACTATAGTTTTGTGATTGTCACTTCACATTAAGGCAGTACAGCTGGACCACAGGGTGTTTTATGGTTTAGCTGCCAATACGATTGTGAGCTCATTTCCAGATGGGAAATATCACATGACAGCAGCCCTCGTTTCTTATTAGTGCATAAAAAATAATAAAAATGTGCGACTAGTGATTACATACTTGTTTGACTCCTGATTTATGAAGCCGTTCTGTAATACACACACTCTACCTATATCCCTAAACAAATTCACCAAGCCCACAGGCTGAAAATCAAGTTACTGAAAATGGATTTACAGACATTTGATTTTATTTCCAGCAGTGCAGTGTGTCATACTTAAAAATGTGTTTTCTCAGACAAAATCAGTTCCAACTTTTCTCCCTCTAGCAATGCCTCTGAACGTCAATATTACAGTTGCTCATGCTTAAAATTTACCTTTAGGGTTAAAAAGGTGAAGTTTCTAAACATAAATATTACACCTTGGCCTCACTTTGTACTCTAGGCTGAAAGTTGTGCTATTATTTAGAGCAATTCCACACTGAATCAAGGTACCAGAATGGCATAACGTACACAAACATAACTTCAAGTAAATATTATAGCATTTTTGAACCATACTACACTACTCAAATTAATCTGTTGTGATAGTTCTATAGTTGCTATAGTAATACTACATATATAGTAATATATATATATATATATATATATATATATATAGTAATATATATATATATATATATATATATATATATATATATATATATATATATATATATATACAGTATATCGGCACTGGTGGGAGGAGTGCGTTGGCACGAGGCCACAGGCCGAGTGCCTTAGTGCCCCCACCAGTGCCGATATACAGCCATATCGCACTGCTACTCGTGTGATATTGCGTTTATACAACAGATTGACGGCGTAAGTTTGTATATAAAAACAAAATCAAACATGAAGAGTCTCAAAAACCCTTATGTATGAGGAACTACTTTCTTCCGCCTTTGATTCAAATCATAAGCTGACAGTTAAACAGCTGAGTAAGCACCTTTTAAACTTTAGATCTGTGGTGTCTGCTTTTTGCTGGCTGTATGTGGGTGGAGTAATAGACAAAGGGTAAAGAGCCTGTACGGGTGCTGATATTACCTAAATGTATCACGGCTATCAGCCAATCAGATTCAAGAACCAAACAGAACTGTTGTATAAATAAATATATATATATATATATATATATATATATATATATATATATATATATATATAGTATTGAGCAAAGGCTGTGAATGCTTTTAATAAACTTGCAACAATTTCAACGTTTTTTTTTTTTCACATTGTCATTATGGGGTATTGTGCGTAGAATTATGAGGAAATAAATGTATTTATTCCATTTTGGAATAAGGCTGTAACATAAAAATGTGGAAAAAGTAAAGCGCTATGAATACTTTCAGGATGCACTATATATATCAGGACACCATGTGTGTGTGTGTATATATATATATATATATATATATATATATATATATATATATATATATATATACATACATATATATATATATATATATATATATATATATATATATATATATATATACACATATATACATATTTATATATATATATATATATATATATATATATATATATATATATATATATATATATATATATATATATATATATATATATTTATATATACACACACACACATGGTGTCCTGATATATATAGTGCATCCTGAAAGTATTCATAGCGCTTTACTTTTTCCACATTTTTATGTTACAGCCTTATTCCAAAATGGAATAAATACATTTATTTCCTCATAATTCTACGCACAATACCCCATAATGACAATGTGAAAAAAAAAAAAACGTTGAAATTGTTGCAAGTTTATTAAAAGCATTCACAGCCTTTGCTCAATACTTTGTTGATGCACCTTTCGCAGCAATCACAGCCTCAAGTCTTTTCGAATATGATACCACAAGCATGGCACACCTGTCTTTGGGATTTTTTGGCCATTTTTGCCCATCAGTTTGTATGGGAAGCGATGGTGCACAGCCATTTTCAGATCTCTCCAGAGATGTTTAGTAAGATTTAAGTGCACACTATGCTATCCGAACCGTGCCCAGGCCGTTTCCCTGATCGTTTGAGAAGTGTGAGTGCTCTGATTCAGGCTCAGTTCCCTTGGGCTTTGGTGCAGTACGCTTGTAGTGTAAGTGCAAAACGCGCCTGAGCCCAAAACTAAAGACGAGATGTGACTTTTAAGGGACTGTTTGACTGTTTGACTTTTAACTGTGGTAGTTTATTAAAAACGCAAACCCCTTACTCCACGACAGCTGCACCTTCAGCAAACCTCCTAATTCCTGCAGCACGATGATTTTATGATTGTTTATGAGCGTCAAAAGAGGCTGATCTGTTCTGCAAAGTATTTGACTACGTGTCACTGCATTCCAAACGACTAAAACAATATAATTAAAGAAATCTCCACTGTGCTGAGCGAATGTGCTTACTGGACAGCGCTTCATCAATGAAGTAAGCGTGCCCAGGCCACAATGTAATGTGAGTGCGGGCCGTCAGTGCGGGACAAGGGACTTGTTTTGGCTCAAGGCAACTGTACATAGTGTGCGTACGCCCTAAGACTGGGCTCTGGGTGGGCCACTTAAAGATATTCACGAAGTTGTTGTGAAGTCACTCCATTGATATTTTGGCGGTGTGCTTTGGGTCATTGTCCTGCTGGAAGATGGAATGTCACCCCAATCTGAGGTCAAGAGCAGTCTAAAGCAGGTTTTCATTCAGGATGTCTCTGTACATTGCTGCATTCATCTTTCCCTCAGTCCTGACTAATCTTCCAGTTCCTGCTGTTAAAAAAAACATCCCCACAGCATGATGCTGCCACAACCATGCTTTACTGTAGGGATGATATAAGCCTGGTGATGAGTGGTGCCTAGTTTTCTCCGAACTTAATGCCTGACATTCACTCCAAAGAGTTCAGTTTTAGTCTCATCAGACCAGGGAATTTTGTTTCTTATAGTCTGAGAGTCCTTCAGATGCCTTTTGGAAAATTCCAGGTGAGGAGTGGCTTCCGTTTGGCCACTCTACCATACAGGTCTGATTGGTGAATTGCTGCACAGATGGTTGTCCTTCTTCTCCACAGAAGAATGCTGGAGCTCAGATAGAGTGACCATCTGGTTTTTGATCACCTTTCTTACTAAGGCCTTTCTCCCACGATCACTCAGCTTAGATGGCCGGCCAGCTGGTGGTTCCAAACATCTTCCACTTATGGATGATGGAGGCTACTTTGCTCATTGGAACTTTCAGAGCAGCAGAAATTTTCTGTGACCTATCTCAGCCATGTGCATCAAGACAATCCTGTCTCGTAGGTCTAGTGATAATTCTTTTGTCTTCATGCTTGGTTGACCTTGACCTTATATAGACAGGTGTATGCCATTTTCAAATCATGTCCAGTCAACAGAATTTACCACAGGTGAACTCCAATAAAGCTAAACATCTCAAGAATGATCAGTGGAAACAGAATGTAGCTGATCTATATATATATATATATATATATATATATATATATATATATATATAATAATTCGTTACATTTATATAGCGCTTTTCTGGGCACTCAAAGCGCTTTACACAATGGGGGGGGAATCTCCTCATCCACCACCAGTGTGCAGCATCCACCTGGATGACGCGACGGCAGCCATTTTGCGCCAGACCGCACACCACACACCAGCTGATTGGTGGAGAGGAGACAGAGTGATGATATGCCAATCATGATATGGGGAGGGTTAGGAGGCCATGATGGACAGAGGCCAGTGGGCAGATTTGGCCAGGATGCCGGGGTTAAACCCCTACTCTTTTTCGAAAGACATCCTGGGATTTTTAACGACCACAGAGAGTCGGGACCTCGGTTTAACGTCTCATCCGAAAGACGGCGCTCACTGAGCAGTATAGAGTCCCCGTCACTATACTGGGGCATTAGGACCCACACAGACCGCAGGTTGGGCGCCCCCTGCTGGCCTCACTAACACCACTTCCGGCAGCAACCTAGCTTTCCCAAGTGGTCTCCCATCCAGGTACTGACCGGGCGCAGCCCTGCTTAGCTTCAGTGGGCGACCATGTGAGAGTTGCAGAGCTAGCTGCCGGCTATATATATATATATATATATATATATATATATATATATATATATATATATATATATATATATATATATATATATATATATATATATATATATATATATATATATATATATATATATATATATATATATATAGCCACACTATTGGGTGTACTGAATGGTACACAATCAACTTCAGAGCTCAAAACCGATCAGTCTTTAAGAGTTTATCAGTAGCTCATTGTTCATTTGTTTTTGTCAATTCTCATGTGGAGAAAATAAATGGAAGTTTTAATTCTCCCAGCTGGTGTGCTTTTATACAATATTTCCATCAATATTGGACATTCTTAGTAGATGAATTAAGTAAAGACTCTTCTGCTGTTGTCCTGCAAACAGCTGTCTAGAATATTTGGCTTGCTAAATGCGCTATAAACACTGCAAAGCAGCACAGCAACCACCACTCACTACACATTTGCATGGACAAGCCTTCCTGTTTATTTCAGAGGGGGGAAAAAAAGTTACATAACACATATATCCTCAGACTTCAATGAGTGTTAGAAGTAGTGCGCTTAGTCTAATTTTTGTGCTTCTGCTATCCTTGGAATGGCCTTGTGCGTGCCTTGAGAGTTTGTGAAAGACAAACGCAGAGCCTCAGAAGAGAAAGATCAATAGCAAGTTCGACCACTGTCCAGTGCATACACACAATAAAGCCTCATTACTGCCTTCACAGATAAAGAAATGAATCAAACACACCCCGCGGTGAATAATTCATGAGAAGCAGTGGGAGAAAAATAAAACCCTGTGCTGACATGGATTGAGCTGATGCCTTTTATATTTAGAAGTCATTAAAATGGCCGCCATATTTCCAAGCCCTCCTGGCACCGAGATAGTGTTAATTACGCTCTGATAGAGGTCCAGTTCTTATCAGCGTTACCCATGATGCCAGATCACAGCCGTATCAAAACACTGGCCCATTGCTTGAGAGAGGGAAAAAAAGGGAAGAAGAGACACAGATAGAGACACAAAGAAAGAAAGAGTAATAAAAAGAGTTGTTTTGGAAGACAACCTGGTGAAATTAGCATTCCCATTCATCTCGATGGCAGTTGCTTGGCTGGCGCTGGATTCTCTTGAAGGATGTTGTTTAAAATGTGCTGTCTTGGCTCGTGGGACTTGTAAAAAATATGTCAGGGTAATTCAGCGGTTGACTGTACCACAGTAACTTTTATATTTATGTGTCTTTGTACTCTCATACTCAAGTAAAAGTACCATTACTTGCCAAAAAGTGTAGTGCAAGTAAAAATATCTGTTGTAAATACTACTCGGGCTTTTAAAAGTACTCAAGAGTAGCGAGTAGTGTGCATTACACTGTGAATTTGCTGCTAAAAAGTTAGTTAATCCTTACAGGCTTTGTGTATCCAGCAGTTAGCACTGCGAACCAAGCTCGTGCAGCACTGATTTTGCACATGCATTTGAAAACATAACATTCTGTAGTACTGTAGTGTAGTGGCCGGCAGCTAGCGCTC
This sequence comes from Danio rerio, assembly GCF_052040795.2. Classification (NCBI taxonomy): domain Eukaryota; kingdom Metazoa; phylum Chordata; class Actinopteri; order Cypriniformes; family Danionidae; genus Danio; species Danio rerio. Next base: position 53,628,217 of record NC_141037.1, on the reverse strand, counting down.
TGCAACTCTCACATTGTCTCCTACTGAAGCTAAGCAGGGCTGCGCCCAGTCAGTACCTGGATGGGAGACCACATGGGAAAGCTAGGTTGCTGCCGAAAGTCGTAGTAGTGAGGCCAACAGAGGTCACTCAACCTGCGGTCTGTGTGGGTCCTAACGCCCCAGTATAGTGTAGTGGACTCTATACTGCTCAGTGAGTGCTGTCTTTCGCATGAGATGTTAAACCGAGGTCTTGACTCTCTGTGGTTGTTAAAAATCCCAAGATGTCCTTCGAACAATAGTAAGGGTTTAACCCTGATCTCCTGGCCAAATTTGCCCACCAGCTTCCGACATCATGGCCCCCTAACCATCCCCATATATTTTTTTGCTTCATTACTCTGTCTCCTCTCCAACAATCACCTGGGGCCTCATGTATCAACGCTGCGTACGCACAAAAACTTTGCGTACGCCAGATTTCACGCTCAGAATCGCTCACGTTTGGATTTACTAACAATGAACTGAACGTGGGAATTTGCGCAGGTTCACGGCAGGTTTCTGGCAGGCGTACGCACATTTTTTGTGCGTGTCTGTTTTATTTCCATTGGCGACTCCTAGAGGCAGTTGTGTTAAATTCTTCTCTACAAAGTGTCTGATCCTTGCAACGGCAGCTGTATGAGACGGGTTCATATAGTAGGTATGTAAGATTTCCATACCACACAGTTGACCAGCTAAACATTAAAGCACAATTTGCAGCGGTCGCCTGTTTTCCCAATGTAATCTGAGCGATCTACCGCACGCACATTGCTATAAAGACACTATCTGAAGATGAATTTGCATGCGTGAATCAGAAACATTTCCATTCAATAAATGTGCAAATAAAATATGATGCACAAACTTATTGATGATTCCTACTTGTCTTTCTCGTGATAAATAGTGGGCAAAATCTGATATGTAGCGGGGAAAAAAAGAAGAAAGAGTTCATCAGACGCTGGATTCGAGCCGAGTTTATGCTCGAGCGTGTCAGTACAAGATCACATGCTTCTTATGAGGTGCGCCACTGAGACTGCTAAGGGTACTGCAACATTTTTCAGCTATAAACCACACTATTTCTGTTTTAAATGCACTCAGTGCGATGTTCAGACCCAACTATGTTAACCGTATCAGCTAAACTCTCCCACTCTATGTTTTTCTTTTGTTGTTAATTCCGGAGAACAAACTTGCAAATAACACCGCTTTTCTCCGGTCTACCTCCGAAAGCAGCACCTCCATTTCACATTCTGTTCAAAGTTTCTCTTTTTGTTTGATTTTGCCGTTGCTTTTTCGTTGGGTTTTGCCATTAGCATAGTCATTAGCATATTCATACGGGGGAGGAGGCAGGGAGGGGTTTTGTGCTCGTGCATGTTGCGCTCAGTTTCACGTTCATTCGGATGTACAAAAGAATATGCGTGAGATTCGGCGTACGCAGTGTTTCATACATCTGAATTTTTTTCTGCGTACGCACATTTACAGCTTTGTGCGTTCGCAATGTTTTAGTAAGATTTCCACGCAAGTCTTCGTACATGAGGCCCCTGGTGTGTGGTGCATGGTCTGGCGCAATATAGCTGCTGTCATCCAGGTGGATACTGCACACTGGTGGTGAATGAGGAGATCTCCCTTAATGTGTAAAGCACTTTGTGTGTCCAGAAAATTGCTATAAATATAAGGAATTATTATTTTTATTATTATTATTATTATTATTATTATTAGTAGTAGTAGTAGTACACTTAGCTTTTGTTTAAGGCCATTTGATGATTTCCGTTATCATATAGGAGGCATTCTTCATCTTCACAGGACTGGATATTTTATTTAGTCAATGACTGTAGATGGTAAAGAATTCAGTAGTGACTGCAGGTTGAAGGAAAATTGTGATGTAAAAGTCATTAAAAGTACAGCATTAAAATTTACTCAAGTAAAAGTATGCATAAAAAAACTTATGAAAATGATAATAAAAATTAGCGTTTCTAATTAATTATAATACACCACTGCTTATACTATACTACTAAAATATTATTTGACCGATTATCATTTAATCTCTGAATTTCCACCAACTGAGTGGAGGATCGTCAGCGAGCTAGCATTTTAGCACTTTCTGCTTCATTTTCTAAAGCAGATAAGCCCAAGCGAGCCCTGGAGGGCCATTGTCCTGCAGAATTTAGTTACAACCCAAAATTAGACACACCTGAACCAGCTAATCAAGCTCTTTGTAAGTACTCTTAAAACTTCCAGGCTGGTGTGTTGAAGGAAGTTAAAAGGAGCTAAACTATGCAGAACACCGGCCCTCCATATATATATATATATATATATATATATATATATATATATATATATATATATATATATATATATATATAATATATGTCTGTGTTATTTTACAGCAAAAAACATCAGTTACACCATTGCACTGTTAATTTTCATTAAAAAGACATGGATGCTAACAAGTCAGTACTACCAATGCAATGTCCTGGCAAATTATAACTTTTTGATTTAGTTTGATATGCTCATCCCACCAATGGGAGGGTGGGAAGGGGGTAATGTTATGGCATTTTTTTTTTCTTTTAAAAAATGTATTTATTCATAGAAATTAAATCATATGCATTTGTAAGAATTAGCCACTAATTTCAGTGAAAATGTAAAATAATTATGTTTCCTTGTGAGATTGCACTGAGACAAAAGGTGCTGTTTTTTGTGTAAATTAAAATGATTCAACAAGGGAAATCTTTACCATGGACCATATTTATAAAAATACACTTGACAAGTTTTCGAGAGTTTAGGCTAGCTTTATAGGGTTTGCGTCTGTATCAGTTTATTCAAAAATTAAATGTATATTATTTTGTGAAGGTTATCTTGATGGACAAAATGTTTAAGTATAGTGAATAAATACTCACATTAACTGAAAAGACTAAGGTAACAAATATGGGGATTTTATTGAGGGAACCATTGTAATGCTAACAGCAGAATAGCCAGCAAAGTCAACATTCCTTCACTCTATTGAAAAAGAAGGTTTTTATCAGATGGTGCAGTTGTGGCATCTATGAGCAAAAGTGAATAGAATCTTGCTAACTATTCACCCTAAGTAGTGAACTGCTACAGTCATGTGACAAATGAGGGTAATGCATCACGATAGACAATGTTACTGTCACTTCTGTCTTTTGCTATTGATTTGCTGTCAACACCTTCATCAGTTTGCTCCATTTGTCAAGCCAAACTGTCAACTTTTAATAAGTACAACCAAGGACAAACAGAACTAATTGCATGACAAGAATTCAATAGACACGTTTGCAGGAGAAAAAAAAAAAACAAAAAAACAAAAAAAAAAAAAAAAAAAATATATATATATATATATATATATATATATATATATATATATATATATATATATATATATATATATATTATAGTATATTATGTGGACAGTATTTGAGGGTGTTACAGTGGTGCAGTGGGTCACACAATTGCTTCACAGCAAGAAGGCCGCTGGTTTGAGCCTCGGGCACAAACTTGTTGGTTCACTGCAAAACAAAATTGTTTACTGGTTCTCTGGACAATTAAAATATACTGTTTTGTTTTCAGAAATATAAAGTTTAAATTAATATTTTTTTTTCTTTAAAACAAACAATATAATCAGCAAAAATTACGCTCAAATATATTAAATATAAATAATATATGTTTGTTCAAACTACTTATTTAAAATGAGATAAAACAACACATCTCTTGAGTTTTTTTGGGGGGACAACTTAATTGTTTTATGTCTAACTCACTTAAATGTGTTAAAAAACAAATAAGCTAACCTATTATAACACCCCACACAAATAGATTTTTTTTTTATTACACAAGTTTAGGGCAAGTAAAATAATCTTTCAAACTGAAAACCAATTTAATTTTACTTACCTCATTTGCAGGTTATTTTGCTGACTGAATTATGCTTTATTATTTCTAAAAAAAAAAAAAAAAAAAAAAGCCTTTCAATTTTGTTTGTAAGAATTTTTTTGATATAGACAACAAACAAGACCTACTATGAGTAAGATTTTTTTTAAGTGTTTGACTATTTCAGCTGTGCCCACTGTTAGCAGGTGAATAACGTACACGACCATACAAAAATAATAAATAAATAAATAAATTCAGGTAAATGGGGCCAAATAGTTCAGTGACTTTCAATGATGAATTTGTCTTTTATCCAGCCTTTAATCAGTGATCTGAAATTGATTTTCTGCCTGCAAATTCTAAGCAATTGTCTGGCCATCAAAAAGTGTGCCACATGCAATTTCGTAAAACATTGTTAGAAAAGAACAAACACGGATCCTCGTCTTCACCTGATAAGAATGAAGAAAAGACTGGAACATTATTTCCCTACACTTAAACTATAAAACTCAAAGTAATGGTTTACCTTTTTCTAAAAGGCTTTTTTTTCTTTAGAACAGCATACTAGCATCTATTTTTACAAGCAATCATAAGAAAAACATCACTCACTGTTATTATTTTAAAAGAAATACACTTTTACCATAGTGCATAATATGAAAAATGTTGGCGAAAAAAGAACCTGCTTTATGATATACGTTTGCAATACCACCACTACTACTACTACTACTACTAAAACTACTACTAATAATAAATATGTTATTATTATTATTATCATTATTATCATTATTATTATTATTATTATTATTATTATTATTATTATTATTATTATTCATTTTCTTGTCGGCTTAGTCTCTTTATTAATTCGGGGTCGCCACGGAGGAATGAACCGCCAACTTATCAAGTATGTTTTTAAGCAGCGGATGCCCTTCCAGCCGCAACCCATCTCTGAGAAAATTATTATTATTATTATTATTATTATTACAACAAATATACACTTGGGCCATAAAAAATCTGACAGGAAAATTAAGTGATTATCTTATAATTGTTATTTATAATGCCACACCGCGGCTGATTTATTAGCATTTTTTTCTCAATTAGTTTTACACATTCCTCCATAACAAGGTCAATATTCTCAACACAATTAGAAGTCTAGACAGACTTTTAATTTAACAGTTCAGTTTCACTTCATTATAAAGTACTGCATTCCTCTCAGGCTGAAAGCACATACATCAAAATGTTCTCCATCGTTTAGGAACTCATCTATTGTAAATGCTCTACTATCTTCCACAAAGGTTTATATATTTGTTCTTTATATACATCAAACCTTGCATTGCTGACTGTCAGGGGACTTTCATCAACATCACTGAATGTCTGTTCTCAATCCAAGAATATAGAAGTTAAAATCAATGAAGGTTAGATTAAATACTTTTGATTGATGCTATTTTCTTTAAATGAGGGTAAATACTTGTTGCCATTTTCCAACCAAGGTTACTTTAGTATGTACTTAGTAATGAAAATATAAATAAAAATTAAATATTTTTTCGAAATCATTTTTATTCACAACAAATGCAAACAAACAAACAAACATATACTATACTATATTATATATATTATAGATTTATTATTATAGATTTTGAGAGTTTTATTCATTTAATAGTTTATTTTACATTTTTTGTTTGTAAAAATTACAAAATAAACACATTTTTTGCTCTGTTTTTATAAAAAAATAAAGTGATAAGAGCCTGGATGTTATTATAGACTTTGCCAGTTCATTTTGTAGATATTTCTGGGTATTGACATCCATTGTATGGAGTCTTGCCACTTTTTTCTTGGCTTTTTCATATTGTCCATATCGATATCGGAATTATATTGTATCGACCGAAACTAAGAAATATACTGTGATATAAATTTTTGCCATATTGTCCAGCCCTTTATTGTGAATTTTATATTTCTGTTCAGAATAATATATATATATATATATATATATATATATATATATATATATATATATATATATATATATATATGTATATGTGTGTGTATATATATATATATATATATATATATATATATATATATATATATGTATATGTATATGTGTGTATATATATATATATATATATATATATATATATATATATATATATATATATATATATATATATATATAGTGTCAATAGTTTTAGTCTTAATTTTAGTTCTCATTCAGTAAAATAATTTTAGTTAACAGAGTAATTAATGTGACACATTTTTAAAGGTGAACTGTTCATTCAACTGAGTACTATTGATAAAATGCATAAATTTACTATATCATTTGGTATAGAATTTGGGTTAGGTTTAGGATTATTAATTCATTCATTTTCTTTTCAGCTTAGTTCCTTTATTAGTCTGAGGTCGCCACAGCGGAATGAACTGCCAACTTATCCAGCATATGTTTTACGCAGTGGATAACGTTCCATCTGCAACCCATCACTGGAAAACACCCATACAGTCCCATTCACACACATACACTACAGACAATTTAGCTTACCCAATTCACCTGTACCGCATGTCTTTAGACTTGTGGAGGAAACATACGTGAACACGAGCAGAACATGCAAACTCCACACAGAAATGCCAACTGACCCAGCTGAGGCTCGAACCAGCGACCTTCTTGCTGTGAGTAGATTGTGCTACCCACTATGCCACCGTGACAACCAAGATTTATTATTAGTTACATGTAATTATGCGTAATTCATCGTAACTACTAAAGCAAGTGAAGGAAACGTCTAAGTACTGTACGTCACCCTAAATTAAAAGAGCTACTAAACTAAATGTATAAAAACTAAACCGAAAAATTATCAGAAAATAAAAAAAAATAAAAATTAATAACGAAACCACTAAAACTAAATTGAAATGAACAGAAAATGTTAAAATGGATTCAAAGTAAAAACAATAATAACATCGGTTCCAGCATCTAATAAAGTCTTTCCAGAAGAATGGAAGCCATGGCTGGTCCAACACAATCTCACGGCAATTCGTAACTTTTTCATTTAGTGGCTAATTCGTATTAATTCGTACAATCTAATTCGTACAATTTAGTACGATTTGCTTATCCCCCAATGACAGTTGAGGTTAGGGGTGGGGTCAGGTGCCACGCCTCCTTTTTAAAATCGTACCATTTTGTACGACTGAACTCGTACGAATTCGTACGAATTAGCCACTAAACTGGCAAAACGTAAAATACTTACGTTTTCTCGTGAGATCAGGCTGGCTGGTCACATATCAATGTGCCATAAATCTGTGTTCAGTTGCTCATGTACACTCTAAAAAAATAGTTTCTGCAGAATTCCTCCATGTTTTCCTCCAATACACAATAAGTTAAACTTAAGCATTCACAAAAATAAGATGTTCCATTAAAAAAAATTGTCCCACTTAAGAAATGTGTTGATTTAACTTGTTTAAAATAAGTAGCAGAAGTCTTTTTTTTTTTTTTTTTGGAGTGTAGCATATTATCCGTTGTAAACCCATTTTTAACAGCCCTCGTGTCCTCTCAGTCTCATTTGATACCTTTTTTTTACTGAGATTAAGAAAAATGAAAAATACGTTGAGTCTCTTAGGCAAACACATGGAGACGATTGAAATGAATTCTCATCAGCGAGATGGCCTTAGAATCTAAGATGTGTCAAGTGGCAGCTTCTATCTCTCGGCTGCCTTTTCAGTCTTTCTGTCAAGAGGACCGATGGAAAGAGAGAGAGAGAGAGAGAGAGAGAGAGAGAGAGAGAGAGAGCAAAGAGAGGGTGAGTGAAAATAACTGTTGGGGACTGTCATCTTCTTATTCGCTAGCCAGACACCTCATGCGCATATGTGAACGCTGAATACAAATAGAGGACCTGCACAGTGTTAGCTAGTTGGCCATAGCTCCTGGATTGTGAAAGCACAAGGGCTTAATTGTGTGTTTATGCATTATGTGAACACATTGAATACTCTTGTTTATTTATTAGAATTTTTTTTTTTATAAATCATCTTCATTTTCATTACCAACATGGGAAACACTTTGTGATAACTGCACACTTTGAATAATTTATTAATCATTATTTCATAGTTCATCATTAAAGCTTTATTTTTACAATAAACATAAGAGAATTAAAAAAAAAAAAAAAGCTTCACATGCTGCATTCTTGACTCATGAGCACATGAAATGTGCTTAATGATTGTGCTTTCATACATTAACATGTTAGCCAGCACTCAATTTTGGAATTTACAATTACCTCACTTTAAATAGTAACAGTTCCTGACTCCAGTAAGCTACAAACACAAATTCTGTATTATTCGAAAGAAGACACTTTGAGCTTTACTGTGGTAAAAAGTAAAGTTTCATGTCAAATATAACTATTTAAAAAAAGCTTTAGGCTATAAGTGTTTCATCGAAAAACATCTAGCTACAACTTTAAACTGATGTAGAGTTGGTCAAGATTACTTGTGTTCATTTTGGTGTAATCTATTCATAAACATTGACATGTGGAAAAAACAGCGCCCTAGTGTGTCCACATCGGGATGCTGACTAAAAGAGTTAATGGTCATTCAGAACGAGTAAGAAAATGATTCATAAACTATTCAAATGAACATTTGTACATAGTATTTTTCAGTTTTATAGTAATAGTTACAACGTTAATATATGTGTTTTTAACAAATGCCTTCAGTTTTACGAGCTTGTCTAAAGTGAGGACTATTTCTGTTTGGTATTCCTTTATGAATTGGTCAAAGGTACCATTATATTCTGAACAAAAATAGGGAATGAATGATGCAGTGATTCTAAACAAAAGAAAAAAAAAATATATATATATAAAAAAACATAACAGTACGTATTTGAACTCCTCTGTTTTCTTTATATTAGGTTTTATTAAGTCTGCATAATTAGTGGAGTGGCCACATGAGTGACAGCTAGGTCTCGCTTGTTGCTGTCACGTCACCTCAGCTGATTCCGGCTGATTAGCTGCTGAACTCTGCTTATACATCGTATTTTTGTCTTGTTTTATGTGGCTTTATACAGTCAGTTGCCTTTTGGAATTATTTCTTACAATTGTCAGATGACATGGCATGCTATATGCACTTAATTATGCTTACAAACCATTCATGCAGCCTCCATTTCCGAGGTGAGTAAAATGATATACCATCTCTGTAAATGTATTTGTATGATTTAATATCATTTACATTTTTCTTCAGACCTTTTTTTTTTTTTTTTTTTTTAAAGGCGTAACACTTCATTGATATAGTTTACAGCCAAGTACATGTGGTCAGAACACAAACGAGTAGCAGGTAATGACGTATTAAGCGTTTCTCCAATAGAAAAGCTAGTAAAATATAGCAGGCGTCTGTAGCTCTGCCTCTTTGCCCTTGTTTGGTATCCCCCGGTTCGTGTAATGACACGCAAACAAATTGGTGACGGTTGGACACGCCTACTGGTAGCTTCTTTAGGGTTCTTAAGAAATATTTGGGTGACGTCATGGATACTTTGTCCATATCTTTTAAAGTCTATGGTTACAACCAACACCGTGTAAATGGATCCAGACTTACAGTTTGTTCACATATCTTGAATGGATGAGTAAATACATGTTCACATTTAAGATATAACTATAGTAAGTATCATGGTACACACCTGATTTCTTTCAAAATGGGGACAAGAGAACGATCCATCAGCAAATTTAAAAAAAAAAAAAAAAGACCAACTGTAGTTACTTTTTTAAAAACAAACTAGTTTTCCACTTACTATTTTCCACAAAAAAAAAAAAAAAAAAAAAAAAACTTGCATTACTTGTAACATGTTACCAAAGAGCTTAGAATGACCAAAAGGCGACACTCAATAGAACGTTCCATTGCATCAACAGCTCACAGCAACAGCAACGTATTCCACCATTTTGGATTGAAAGCAATCGGCCATCCACTGTATCTTATTGTGATTGTGATGGCAATCAGCTTCTATGTTTTTTTTATTTATTTATTTATTTAAAAAGTGCATTAAAGCTGAGATACAACCTGAAAGATGACAATACAACACATACTATCACAATACTCAGCACTTTTAATAGTTTATTTTACAGATTTATAATATGCTATTGTTCTATTGGAATTTTCATTCCAAAATGGCCGCCGCACCAACTATTGGCTGTTTCCCAAATCGCACAAGAGTGTTGCCTCTTGGTGATTCTATGCTCTTTGATGTTACCCCTCAACACTGAATGAATGGATCAATAATTTCAGTTAGTTTACCTAAATTTAGTGGCGTTAACAAATGTTTCAAATTAAACTTAAAAGTAAATGCTAGCTTTGTTTAGTTGTCGTTTCAGTTGTCGAAATTTAGTTTTTGGACACATACTTGGCTTCCGTGTGATATATGATGCATGAACATGCACACACCTGTTTGGCGTTGTGTGTTTTGGCTGCTCCACCTGTTTGCCACCTGCTAGCGAAGAAGCTCCTGCCAGGTATGAGAGCTCCGTATGCCGCGTATCTCTCCAAGAAGCTAATGTGTACTCCTGCAGCAGATGTGCACTCACATTTACACTTTGTAACACCCAGGTGAGAAGGTGTGTGTGTGCTTCTATGTGTGTGTGTTCTGGTGGTTCACAGGGATATTTTTTGTATAATGACATGCGTATGATACATTGAACTCTATTACAGTGATTTACAAGGACATGCCTGATGTCTTCAGAATCATACTTAATGGAGATCAAATGTTGCCCCCAGTTTCCTTTGTGGGTTGGGTTAGGGAGTAGGGTCATAAAATTAGCAGTTTTTACTGTACAAAATACATTCCGTATATTGAGACTCACTGTAAACCACCAATACTAATATACAGTGCGGAAAATAAATATTGAACACGTCATGTTTTTTTTTTTTGTTACCTGGTTATATTTCTAAAGGACCTGTTGACATGGAATTGACCTAGATTTTGGGAAACAATGAAGCAATAGAGGAATTACCAACCTCATACGTCATACATGATGTCACACGGGTTCCTGGTTGCAAAAAAAAAGACCAGGTGTAATAGCAAACATGTCATGTTGTGCGATAGGATGCCAAATTAAAAAGTCCAAAAAGAGAAAACGTAACTTTTACCGTACACCACACTGCTTTTAATGCCAACCGCAGATGTCTTTGGCTAAAAGGGAGCTGAATGGAGTGAGGACATAATTAAAAATGCAGACTGCAGTTCTCATTACATATCAGGTAAGTTCACGCTGTGCTAAATCCTACACATTACTCGTTTTTGATTGCAGCAATGATTTCAGCAAAATCAGTTAAATGTGGTTAATTAAACTTCGAACACTGAATACTTAGAATGAAAATATGAAAATGTACGTTCACATACCCTGCCGTATAGGTGCAGTTTACTGTCAGAATGCAGTTGTTTTGCTTGTTGATGATTACCTAGGTCTTGTATAGCCCCGTCTTCTTTCCTTGTCTTTGGCTAGGCAGTACCTCGGTTTTTAGCACTACAAAGTTTTGAATCTGGTAATCATGAAACATTATTTCTTGCACATGACCACAAAGAACAAAATTGCAGGCCTCCAAAGACTTGTAGGCCTTTAGCATCTCTTTTGTAATATCACTTGGAGTTTCAACGAGATAGTTGTACATTTCGGGCTGGATGATTGGCCATTTCATCTTACCCAATATATATATTGGGAGGGTGCTATCGCAAATGGACCTGTCTAACGATCGCCGCTCACTTTACCGTTAATTTTGCAGAATAACTGTGCTTATCACTGGGTGACAAGCTGTTATTCTATGCTGAAAGCATTATGTAAATAATATATTTATAATATGTAATCAATATAATTTATTTCTAAGACAACAACAGACACATCGGATTTCATTCACTTGCTGTAAATGCTAGCACTTCCGTTTTTTTGAAAATGCTAGCACTTCCGTTTTTTTTTTTTTCTCATCTTCGCTGAGTGCGCAACCCGAAATTTTTTAAAAAAAATTGTAATTTGTCTATACAAACATTTAAAAAAAACAACAACAAAAAAAAAACATCTGAAAAAATGTGTTATGTGTAATAACAATTGAATGACAAGGGGAAAGTACTGAACTACTGAAACCTAAACTACTGAAAATCTAACACCTTATATAAATGGCTTTTTTTTTTGGTGATGACAGCTTAAAAACACCTCATATGGGGGAATGATTTGACTTCAACAGAGTTTCAAAATCTTGATGGTTCTGTGGGTCTCGTCTATCAAATCTGATCTTTATTTTGTATTTTCTATTGGATTCAGGTCAGGTGATTGGCTGGACCATTCTACAGCTTGATTTTCTTTCTCTGAAAGCATTCAAGAGTTTTATTGGCTATGATTTGGATCATTGTCTTGCTGAAATGTCAACCATTGTTTTATCTTCATCGTCCTGTTAATCTAGATGTTGAATTGAAGCAGCTGATATTAATTTACAATAAGGAAGGTCAGAGGGTTGCTGAAGAACTACTGAGAGATTTTAGCTACTGCCTGGGCTTTCACTGCCTTTCCATACCTCCTTTTTTCATGTGTTCAATACTTTTTCCCCATGTCATTTCATTTTTTTATGCAACTAATTAGATTTGTTTTCTTTGCATGTATGGATTTCTTTGGGTATTACCAAATTCTGAGGACATTTTCAAGTCAACGGCACCTTCAGAAATATGTTTTCTGAGAAAAATGGTGATGTGTTTGTTACTTATTTTCCCCGCTGTATTATATTGGGATTATAATTAATCAGAAAACACAAATCAAAACAAGCAAAAAAATTAACTTAATAGAGTGAAATATTTGTATATATGTAAGATTTGAAGCAGACCTAAACTATTTTGGCACAAGAAATGATACATTATACTACTGTTTACAGTGTTGTTTTACACTTGGTTATTTGATTTCTGTTCCTCAATAAGAGTAAGACTACCAAAAAGACAAAAAAAAAAAAATCTCTATTAATTAATTTGTATTTTTGTGTTCCATTGTATCAATTGATGTTTATAATTTGTATCATATTTTATGCAGATGCACTATCCATCAATGTAAAATGAGAAATTCTTCCCAAATAAAGTTTAATCATCTTCTTAAATTACATTCATATTGCAATATATAATTGCAGAAAAACTAAATATCGCAGTGTGTGTGTGTGTGTGTGTGTGTGTGTGTGTGTGTGCGTGTACACCATACTTGTCAACCCTCCTATTTTACCTGGGATTCTCCTGTATTTTACAGTTCTATCCCGCTATCATCCCGTAAAGGTATTTTCCCATATTTCTAACTTTCTGACAGGTGATAAATAAACATTAAAGAGCCTTGCATCCCTGTACGCAACCCATACCACCAAACCACCAGGGGCCGCCCCTTCCTCTTTAACATGAGTCTGTTCTATGCTTTCGCTTTGTTTAGGCACAATGTCATCAAGATGGTGCCGAGTATGGCCGCTGTGTTGCGAGCTCCTAGAAAACTTTGTTGTGTTCTACTTGTATTTTTGTCGTTTTTCGTGCTGGATGTGCACACTCTAATATTTTCACTCATCACAGCACACGTGCTGCTGATGATGTGACAATAAAAGTGATTTGATTTGATTAGAAAACACTTTGAACGGCGGGATTACCTTAATTTATTGCTTTTTAATCAGAATTTGTAAGTTATACAGTGAAGAAAAGGGCTAATGAGATTTGATAGCTTTATTCTATTTCTGCTCATTAATAGCTGATTAATGAGCTAATCTGTTTGCTAATTTATTTGCTGCTAATGTATACAATTTTTTTTCTTTTGTAAATAATAATAGTACTTACCATTTACCTGTTTATTTACAATGTTTTTTTTTTAAGGGGGGGGGGGGGGTCCCTTATTATGGTGGGCATATCACTTATTTTCACATTCCAATGTTGACGGGTATGGTGTACACACAAGTAGTGGCTGCAATTATATTGAGCAAAGGCAGGGGGTGACAGAGAATACCCGCCTGCACACATCCTTTGCTGTTTTCCCATTGGACGATGTCTAGATACTGGACCATCCATTACAGTAAATAGAGCTTGAGACAGATGAAATGAGGAGAATCGTGGAAGTAGATGGGGATGTCGAGGACACATTACTGTAGTCCAGAGCTCTCTGTGCTTGCGGTTGATAACGTGGGCTTGTGTGTCTCACTCAAAATGCTTGAGTGAGCCACCTGTGCATGGAAATTAACTTCGTGCGCATTATTTATGCATGAACTGTGTGCACGCAGGGAATGTAGCTGAATCGCTCTTGGCAAGAACAAAAAGTAAGTAAATAAATAAATAACGAAATTCCTTGACAGGGTTTGTTTTAATGATGGCCTAATAGAACTGATTTAATGCTATGCTAATCATGCAGTTGACTGATGAAGTGAAATGATCTCGAGAGTCTTAAAGGAGTGTGATCAAAAATCACTATGTGCTTTTATTTCAGATCATAATGAGTTCCCATGCTGCCTACCTTGCTGACTAGCATTGCTTATTACTAGCATATGTTGTGTTTGGTAGCAGTAAGCTTCTTGTTTCTTAAACAGTGTTAACTATGGAACAAAATCAACGCCAAAAGTATTGAAGTAAAAATGTCGAATAGCACAAACTGAAAAAAATACATTGAATTAACAACTGCTCGCATTTTAATGACTTGAATTGCCAGGGTTCGTATTTTTAGGGCCTGAAATTTAACAGCGGTTTATTTAAGCTGTGAATATTTCAACTAAAAATATTTCAAACACATTTTCATATTTATAAATTAAATTTCATATTCAATTTCCAGATTTCACTTACAAAATATTTAATACCGGTGAAAAATACCTAATTTTTAGTTAATTTTATTTCAGTTCAAAAATTCGCTTCCATAAACTCAGTGGATCAAATTCGGCTCTCAAAATTTGACATTACTTCCGGGAACTGCAGGACAAGCAATATAGATTGCAAATTGACAATCTGCAACTGCTTTTTTTTTTTTTTTGGTGGACCAATTTAAGATTTTTATACAAGTCAATAGTTGAGGAAAAAAAGCTAATAACGGCACAAAGGTAGCATTTAATAGTGTCAATGTTGCATTTTTACTAATTAATGGAAGCAAATTTCTTAACTGAACTAAAATTAACTGAAATTTGTCTTTTGAATATTATGCTTAAAAATGTAATACTTCATATTCAATTTCCAGATTTCAAGTATGAAAACGTGCTTGAAATAGTTTTGGTTGAAATATTCACAGCTTAAATTAACAGCTGTGTTAAACTTCAGGCCCTAAAAAAACAAACTCTCGCTGCGTCCGAAACCGCATACTTCCATACTATATTGTACGCTAAAATCAGTATGCGAGCCGAGTAGTATATCCGAATTCATAGAATTCAAAAATCAGTAGGCGAGAAGTACCCGGATGACTTACTACTTCCGGCGAGATTCTGGAGTGCGCATCCCATGCATGCTGCGCTATCCCATAATGCCCCATGAGAGAATTCATGAATGGAAGTGAGGCGACGCAACTGACGCAGGTAGGCCACGTGACCATGACAAAATGGCGGATGTAGTACGTCCGAATTCCATTCATACTTTTCACACTTTCACAATGAAAAATAAACCATTTACTAAGTATGAAAATACATTTATTAAGCACATTTTAAATGTGGTTATAAGTCAAGAATAGAGCATTTGTAGCTGCATTTATAAACTGCTTACTAACGTTTATTAATGTAGAGTTAATGCTTAACGGATAATGAATTCACTATTTGCTAATGCTTAATAAATGATTTATAGTGTGTAGTTATTATAAAGTGTTACCCATGTAACTAGTTACTCCCCAACACTGATAGTGAATACTTACACTTTTTCCACAATACAATATGAACCTAAGTTAATTGTATTTTTTTAGGAGCACTTTAAGGGCACTTAGTATGAAATGGGATAAAACAACAATAATACAAGGAGTTGTGTGCAGCTAGGCTATCTTCATGCTTAATGACATGCGGTTTTGTTTTTAATCGATTAGCATCCTCCACTAGCTTTGATTTGGAGGACCAATTGTCAGCCTGGATGGAATAGTGCCAATGTGACCCTTCTGCGGCCTCGAGAACACTGCGCAAACACAGATGGCGACGTGTAGCTACCTTCTCAAAGTCCCAGAGAGCATCACAGAGCGAGCTGTTGCATATGAATAAGAGCTGTGATTTCTCTAGCATCGACTCCCTGTATCCGCAGATGAAAAAGAGGGAATATGTGAATTAATCAGTGTGAATGTATGCATGTGGTGGGGGGGTATGCATTCATGTGTGTCATTGTGTGTAGGTGTGTGTGTTCGTAAAAAAAATAACCTTGAAAAAAAGAGATGCGGATCCGCCGAGGCTTCATGTAGATTTGAACGAGAGGGTTCAAGAAAACATTTTGAGTAGATATCGGCAACATGCCCAAAGTCCTAAACCCTAAACCGGTTGCCAGACATTGACAGTCGACTCCAATCTGGCAAACTAATGAGTGCCAAGCATGAATGAGCCTTCATGTCTGTCCTCTCACATCCTCTGGAGTTCTTCAGGATCAATAAATATTATAATAACCTTCACCTACCATCGTGGATCCAACTTTCGATCAGTAGGCTGAAGGGTTTGCGCTGGCGTGATGCTTATTGGTACATCTCACATTTGCAAATGCTTTAATCTTAGTTAATACGCTAATAATGGAACATTTGAGTTGGCAAATCTGATAAATAGTTTATATGATAGAAAGATGAGCTCTGTTATAGAGCATTCTCTCATTTTCCAAGTCAGGACTGAAGTGAAATCAATAGGATTATAATTAGAAAATGCAATAGCGGATCAAATTACGTTTTTATTTCTGCTTTGAAAAAAAAAATAGATTTGAGGAGAAAGTTATTATTATTATTTTTTTTGGTTGCTAATTCAGTAGATCAAATTAAATGGCATAACTAACAGCCACTGGACTAGTGGATAAATGCATGAATCTACTGTCAAATTTGATCTAAGTATAATGGTTTGTCGCTTCTAATTTGCCCTAATATGTAATGCTATTCCTTTTAATAAACCAAGTCTCATGCAAAAGTGATAGAGCCATGTCTCAAGCCATGCACCATGAACATTGTTGCTGTCATTTGTTCAGCACTTGAAAATGAATTCCAGGAAATTAAATGACTTATTTCCTACTTGTTAAAGATGAGACTCTTCTTTTGTAATGGAGTCCTCCATGAAGTTAAAGGGCCATGACACCCTCCTGTCTCAGCATTGTATTTTTGCCTCTGGAAAAAGTGAAAGTGGGTAAGTCTAGCTCTGTGTTGGTGGGTTGTCGGAGGAGGTAAAGTGCAAAGGTTTTGCATAAAACAGGAAGTTTATGTTTGTGCATGCGCTAATTTTCACAGAGGCAAAACAAACACAGACACGGGAGAAAGACAATAGCTGCGTCCCAAATCTCATATTTATGCACTATTCTACGCTATTTTGTAGTATAAATAGTGTAAGTAGTGCGTTCACGCTGAATACTCTAAAAATGATAAGTGCGCTTAAACTACCCGGATGATGCACTCATTCAGCTGGTAAAATAAAGTGTAATGATGGACACTTCACGCACTCAACGACCGCAGATTTGCTTACGTAGCGAAAGGGGCGGAGCTATCAGGCGCACATGTTGGATAACTTTATTTATTTTGGATGGAGAAAGCAAAATTCTCCTATGAGTGTGATTATAGCGCCTCCCGATGGTGAATGTGGTTATACTCACGGCAGGTATTATTTGATAATTTGGTCGTTTATTTCACTGATTTGGCAACCGTCAAACGTCATTAGGGAAACGGTTTGAATTTCTGCTTAGTAAAAAAACATTACTGTGCCATTTGGGACGACACTACATACATATACTATCCTATTGAGTGTGTAAGTGCATAAGTACATAGTGCATGAGTGCAAAGTGTTTACATGGGCATCAGAAATCAAATTACCAGCCAAATTATTATTTTGTTGACTTTAACTACAGTTTTGGCACTTTCACTTTCAGGAACACTTCATGCATGTGCCCTGTGACAAACGAGATATTGGATGCAAGGAACTGCTGGAAGAGTGTAGTTTTGATGGAATGTTTGACACCGCACAGCTAATGGAAGAAAAATACCTCCGCATTTCTCTGTAACTTAGATGTACTCGGTAGGTAACATAGCGTCAAAAAGCAGTGTGTGTATAGACTATCCTGTCACAAAATGCAGTAAAAATTCTACACAACAGTATTGATTTGATTAAGGTGTTTACACGTTTACACTCTGAGAGCAGCATTTACAGCGGATCTTTCCATCTATAATATTGTAGTGATACTAACATACTGTAAACTTAATCATTTTGACTAAGGTATATCATAAGTATGCCCACACGGAATCTGTGCGCGCAGAATTTGGCAGATTTTCCACAGAATTCCGCAGATTTCTGCAGATTTTTAGCCCATTATTAATTCTGTTTATTTACTTGAGTAAATGTGTGTAAATCTAAATTTATTTAGTTTTTTAAAATTAATTACAGTAATATTATTGACTAATATGAAAATGTTCATCTGATTTATGTACAGTGCAGTTTGTAAAGCAATATTTTCTGTCTTCTAGTAGATATATTATATGAGAGACTGGCTTAGTTTACCAAATAAAGTGAATCTAACTAGATTTGCAATTTAAAGATTAAATACAAGTTAAAAAGATATATTTTTTTTTAATTTACATATTAGGGTTTTAGTTATTATACTACCAAAATTATTAAGTAGAAATCCGCAGATTTTTACCAAAATTCTCCACAGAAATAGGAAAAAAATGTCAGCAGATTCCGTCTGGCCCTGGTCATAAGTCATATACCTTATATGTTATATAAGGTATGTACACTGAAGGAGTACTGCTGTGCCATCTAAATAAACAAACAAAGAACACTGATCGATCACTTACCAAATCTGTAGAGACAGGACAATCAACACCAACTGGAATTGGTTCTTTTTTAAAAGGAGACGAGCAGCAAATCTGAATTTCGCCATTTCTAGATGCAAAAAGCCCTCGGGTAAAAATGTTTCTAACAAACGCATTTCTGTCGCATGCATTGTAGTCCACACGTGAGTCCACCTGGGCTCTCATAGCAGGAAATGAAAACGAAACCTTTGTTGCAGCACATTTATAAACACAACACTGATGACCCATGTCTCCAAGCAATTCTTGTTCTTCCAATAGTTTTGTCAACACAGCGTAGCATCTCTCTGCCATCTAAAAACTTACAGGCAGTAACTTCGAAGCTATCATGAATAGTAATGAAGTTGCACCTAATTCACAATAGATGGCGCTCTTTGGTTTGAACCAAGTATTACTCATGAATTATTGCTGCACACTTAGAGATGTCACGATGTAGTCCCCAGTACAGACACCCACTCTCCATGCTGGATTACACAAGGATTTAATCGGTGTGACGCAGCTTCTAAAATTAGTTTTGAACTAGAAGAACGAATGGGCTCAAAATAACGCAAAAACAACAAATTTTTTCTTTTTTATATTGGCTGTTTCTCAATATGCGTTCTTCAGCGGTCTTGCGTCCTTGTGTTCTCGTGAAACGTCATCATCAGCTGCCTAAGTTCAGTTCCAATACTCAAGACCGCAAGTACGGAGGACGCGTGAAACTTCCCGGAAGTGTTCTTGATAGAGGACGCACCGATGCAGACTTGAGCACCGAACTCGCTCTGGAAGTCCCAGAAGTCATTGCGACTGGAGGTGGGAAGCGCAGCATTTTATCTAGATTTATTATTAAAGTTCAGAGATATGAATTATTTACCTCAGGAGTTTCCCTAAATGAAACGATGAAAGTAAACATTACCATGGGCATCTTAATAAAGGAATAAACACATTAAGGGTGTTCGTTTGCTGAAATTCGTATTAAAATCTGTTTTATTTATATTGTGCAACATATATTTAGAATGTTTTATGCAAAGTATATATTTTGAAAAGGGGAAAAACAATAAATCGTTGTATGAAGGCTGCACTGTTTAAATAATTTACCATTTAAAACACGTGAAGGTCATGTGACCATCAGGAAGAACGCAGCATCTCAATTCTCAAAGGAAGCGTTCTCTGCCCTCGCGTCTCCTGAGTTCGTTCTTCCGAGGACACATGGCAAGACCGGTCTCCACAAGAACGCAAGTCCGTTCTCTGCCGTCTTGGAATTGAGAAACAGCCATAGAATTGTTGAATTTATGTACAGTGTTTAACCAAAAAATATATTGGTAACTATAAAAAAAAAAAAAAAGAAAAACATCACATCAAAGGTGATCCATTTCCAGCTGAAAAGTAATTAGAGTAACTACTGTAGTAACTAATTACACCCAACACTGGTCAGATCTACACTCTCATGGGCCCTCCAGGAGCACAATTACATTTAACCTTTTCACACACTTCAGGAGAAAACATTATCAGTTCTTTGAGTCAACCATAAAGCATCTCTTGAAGCTATCATTCTCTATTCATTTCTCCTTTCACGGCCCTTTCAAATTGGCTTGGCCCGCTCTCACCTTCACAGCCACATTTTCTTCATTTCAGGTCCAAGCTTTTCCCTGGTTCAGGCAGCCGATATGACCGATGAAGCTTCCATTTGCGATATTGCTGTCTGGAGATGCGCAGATAGAAACAGTGCCCTGAATATAAAGGCCTGCGTCGGTGTGTCCTTATCTGCCGCCGTTTAATTAGCACACCTTCCCATAGCGAGGCGGATTTTCTTACCTGCCAACGAGACAGACGGCGACCATGTTAGATCTGCGCTGTTTCCAGCTGCTATCGCCTGGTAAATCAAATCTAGCGCCCGCCAAATAGTCTCTGCCGCACTTATGGAGACTGATGTGACAAATAAGGCACCCCGCTTTGCAATTCATCTCCCCAGAAGTCTATGATAAACAGTAATAGGAAAGAAAGTCCCACTGTCAGGCTGGATGCGAGGCTACAGTTTGTCATAAATGATAAGAGATGCCTGATTTGAGCCAGGTGAGCTTGGTTTATTAGATGCGGCGACATCCTGCATGCCGAGATTGGATCAAGCGTGTGGAGAAATGCCATGTAGAGGTAGAGCCTGGAGAATCTCATTAGACTTTCTCATTTTCCTTTGAGCTTTATTTATCAGGGGTCACCACAGTGGAATGAACCACCAACTATTTCAGCATGTGTTTTACACAGCGGATGTCTTTCCAGCTGCAACCCAGTACTAGAAAACACCCATATTCATACACAATTCATACACTACAGCCTAGTTACTTCAGTCGATTCACTTATTCCGCATGTCTTTGGATTGTGGGAGGAGTTCCACACGAACACGGGGAGAACATGCAAACTCCACACAGTATAAGTAACTGGGTCAGCCGAGACATGAACCAGCAACCTTTTTGCTGAGAGGCAAACAACTGAGCCATCATGCCGCCACCTCAGACTCTTATGTGCATCATTAAAGAGAAAGTTTACTCAAAATAATTAAATTCTCTAATAATTTACTCACCCTTGGCTTGATTAAAACATTTATGACAATCTTTCCTCTGTTAAACACAAAAGACGACTGTAAACTGTATGTGAACTGTAAACATGTTACCATTGACTTGTTTTTCCTCCCTACTAGAATTCAGTGATTCCAGGTTTTCAGCTTCCTTCATCTTTTTGTGTGTGATGTGTGTGTGTGGGGAATAAACCCTGGAGGGTGAGTAAATAGTGAGTGCATTTTCATTTTTGGGTGAACTATGCCTTTAGGGGAACATACACACATGTAGTTCTGAAAATGGGACTAAACTTGTTGAAATGTTGCTTTTTATTTTTGGTGCAGTTCATTTTTTTTCTAACCAACATTTTTAATTTGAGTCACTTGCAAGTGAAGTCTCCTCACATTGGTCAGAGTTCTGCCATGCATTTTCAGCGATTGTGGTCATAGCTAGGGCCAGACGGAATCTGCAGACCTGTTTTGCTATTTCTGCCCAGAATTTTAGTAAAAGTCTGCGGATTCCTGCGGAATGATTATGTGAGTATCAGAAATGTGCGCACATCTAGAAAATCTTGAAGGCAGGTGCACGATCAAAAAACAAACATTAGTAGCAAAAGATTCAAAGTGAATCGGCACACTGCCACTTTAGCAAAAGATTCAAAGTGAATCGGCACACTGCCACTTTGACTGCAGGTGCTGTGTAGAGCTGTTTGACTATTTCTGGAGGACTTCCATTTGCAATGCTTTACCTGATGAAGACCATGTCGGTCGAAACGTTGTGATTTTGTGATATTGACATTAAAAAAAAATTTGAGAGCTAAAGTGGCAGTGTGCCGATTTACTTTGAATACTTTTTGCTAGTATCATAACTAAAACATTAATAAATGAAATAAATAGTAATACCTTTTTAAACTTGTGTTATTTAATGTTTATAATGCAAATCCAATTAGATCCACTTTTGGTAAACAAAGCAAGTCTCTCATGTAATATCTAGACTAAAAGACAGAAAAAATACTTTACAAGTGATATTGTAAATAAATCATGATTATTTTGTTATCGTATGTTTCAGAAAATAATTAAGAAACTGAGTAAATATTAATTTACACAAATTTAAACAGTAAATAAAGTAAAGTAAGTAAATAAACAAGAAAATAATCTATTCAAATCATACACAGAAGGTAAATTGCATCATAATGAACTACTTCAAGACATGCACACTTTACATTGCAGCAAACAGTTTGGAAGCATTAAAAGTGTCCAATAAGATGTTCAAAATCTTTACATGCATTGACCCAGAGACTGTTTAGATCAGGGATGCCCAAACACAGTCCTGGAGGGACGATTTCCTGCAGATTTTAGCTCCAACTTGCCTCAAAACACCAGCACAGATGTTTATAGAAAGCCGTATATGAGATTGATCAGCTATCCCATGTGCGTCTAATTGGGATTGGAACTAAAGAGTATGGGCACCCCTAATTTAGATGCATGTCACTGATGAGAAGATGATGGATGTTTACTGTATGATGACCGAAATGGCCTTAAACACCCAGCAGGCACAAGACATCAACACACCGTCAAATTAAAATTGTACCCTAATGTCATGGAGACGCTGCATTTTGTTTGGAAATTAAAATCGGGTTTACATCAGAACTCAACGTCAGGCCGATGTCAAATGTCAAAAAACAACTAAATATCTACGTCTAATGATGTTACAGCTTGATGTTGTGTCGACGTTACCACTATGACATCTATCAGACGTTGAATTTTGGTTGCAATACCTGATGAATAAATTTTAGTATTTGACCTCAACAGGATGTTGGTTTAAGATGTTGGCTAGATTTTTAATTTTGGTCACCTGACATCACAACCTAAATCTAACCTAATATTAACATCTTATGACATTGTGTGCCTGCTGGGCAATAACTAAATGCACTACAGAATGTTACGTTTACACACACATCCACAAATTGCGTGTAAATGCATCAACTTTTAACAGCATAATACTCACTACTCATGAGTACTTTTAAAAGGGCTACATTTTACTCATACTTTAGAGTAAAAGTAACTGTTGTAAATATTACTCACTCACACTACATTTTTGGGCAAGTAATAGTACTTTTACTCAAGTATACTTTTTCAGTACTCTTTCCACCACTGATGATGGGCTAAAAATTTGCGGAATTCTACACGCAGATTACATGCGGGCCTAGTCATAGCTGTCTCACATCATTATTTTAAATAACCTACTCTGAAAAAAAAAAGATTTAAAGGTGATCTCTTGGATTCACAATTTTTTTTTTTTAAGTAAGTGGTTGTAAATAATTTATTTGTGTCCCCTGGGGGAAAAAAATAAAAAAAAAGTCTTGTAAATTGTTGTTACAGGTTTATATGTGTTGATTTTAAACAATAAAATTTAATTTAATAATGTTCAACTTATTTTGTTTGCTTGAATTTAGTCCAAAGAAACAGTTTATAACCACTTAAAAATAAATAAATAGATCAATAATTAAATAAATCCAAGGAATCATCTTTGGATCATTATCTTCAGTGTACTAGGATAATGTGCAACAATACAGCTGTTGTGATCACCAGTGGTGTTGCTTCTGCTGGAGATCACCTCCTTATACTGCTGAACTACAACTCCCAGAACTCTTTGTTTGCACACATCAACTCCTGCCACAGCTGACAATAATCCAGACACTGACACACACACACAGCTGAAAATCATAATTACATGGATGTACATGGGCTGATTACACGGACTATGGCCCAATCCCAATTCTATTTTTGTACCCCTACCCCTTCCCCCTTAAAACTGAGTGTGAAGGGCTTAAAAGTTTACCCCTAAGAAAATGGGACAGCACTACAGCACCTGCATATATAACGGAGGCCAGCTAGTGAGTGCTTCCCCTTAGCCCTACACCTTCAAGTTAAAGAGAATTGGGAAACCCCTACCTCTACCCCTTCACTGGAATGTGCAAAAGAAGGGATAGGGGTACGGGCTAAGGGGTAGAATTGGGATTGGGCCTAGGTCACAACTAACACTTCTAGCTAAAAAACTACTTATTAGCTGTTAATTAATAGTTAGTACTGGGTACTGGGTAGGATTAAGGATGAAGAATCTGATCATATTTTATAACTACTAATGAACATTTATAATAGGTGTGACAGTAGTTAATAGCATGATTTATGACCTAAACTAAAGTGTTACCAAAATCTCAAACCTGCCAAAGACCTGACTCTATGTTCAGTTCTGACAGAAAGGGCACACTTTCAATCAATTCATTCATCTAATACTCCTGAACCTCTTGGTTGGCACTACCTGCTGAGTCTCATACCTCCAGCATTCCCATTTTTGTTAATCTGTAAGGTCAGAGTCCCTCTGCAGATCATGGCATTAGAGAGACAGTTGCGTAAGGCAGGGAGGCAAAGCCCAAAGAGGGTGAACGCTTGCCCAACATGCTGGTCTCATAAGCAGGCAGAATTATATTTCAGGCGGGGATACACATTGGATGCAGGAAGAGCCTGCAGTGTTTAGTGCTGTCCTCCGGAGATGGACTACACTTCTTCCTATAAACAGACTCCTGCCAGCTAACCCTTATTCTCCCTCTCGCTAAGCTCCCACTCGCTGTTTTAAAGTGACAAATGTAAGCTTTGAAGCGGAGCCATGGATTCGATTCTTGTTCTTCCTGGCATCCCACTGGCCAGCTGCATGGAGAGTGACTGTGGGCTTCCCTGGCGTCTAACTCTTGGATGAAATGTGGGCTAGCCGTGAGATGTTCAGAGGGATTAAAATAAAGTAAAAGGCTAACAGTTCAATTTGTTGTGCATGTGTGGACCAACATCCAGATGATGAAAACTCCATTCATGTTGAGCATTAAGGCCTACTAATCTAAAGAGACATGCTCTGTCCAGTGTTGAATAAGTTACTTCAGTAAAGTAATTAATAACCAGTTAACTTGTTCAAACTGTATTCTATGTCTGAAAAGTAACTTAGGGTGCTTTCACATCTGTAGTTCGCTTCATTTGGTACGGACCAAGGGCAATAAATGATACATTGTTGCATTTTCTGCCGTCTTTGGGTCGGTTTATATGCAGTTATCTGACAAAATCCACATCTCTCATTGGCCAGATATTGTTGAACACATTTCTTAATCTAATTATTGATTGGTTAGAATTCATGTGCGGGAAAATGCAACAAAACTGGCAGACACAAAATGTCGTTTTTACTCTGGAGGGATGACTGCGCTGACTGATTGTATTTCTTCTTTAGACAAACTAAAAATTGAGAATGAAGCGCGTCCGCAGCTGGAAAACAGTGTTTAATGCATCGCTCGTCACTTCAGGAGGAGGCGTGAATTAATTTAGCTAAACTGCGACATGGTCATCTTGCGGAAATATTACCAACGATCCATCAGGTAATGTTTTCCCCTCTCTCTCACTGTGTTGGTTAAGCGCCGTCAACAAATATTTTTCCTCCATATCCCATAATGCACAGCGCATTGGCCTACAGCAGCTGGGTTAGTTCAAAAGGCGCAGTACTTTTTGGGGTTGAACCTGTTTTAGTACGGATCATATTCTCACCACAAACGAACCCCTCCAGGGTTCTTTGAAAGCGTAGCAAGACCACCTCTTCAAGCAGGTCTCGGTACGCTTTTTTGGTCCGCTTTTGGTGCACACTCAAGTTTGATTGCTGCATTCTCACCTGCCCAAACGAACCGCACCAAAAGGGAAAACGAACTCTAGTGCGATTCAAACGAACTAAATAAGGCAGGTGTGAAAGCACACTTAATTATTCAATTACTTAGTTTAAAACTACTTAAAATCCTCTTAAATCTCAATGCATAAACAATACACACTAAATGTAATAATTTCAATTTGAGCCAAATAGGAGCTTTTAAATATATTAAGAGGTAAAACTTTAATAATTATACATAACAAAACAAGAAAACATTTCAAAGTAATGATACAATATTTCATAAATACCTTATAATGACAAATATCTGACTCAAGTCATTGTTTGTTAAGAATGTTCAATAAGCTTGATAAATTTTGACTTTTGTAGTTGACCAATAGTTGAAAAATATAATTATTCTGAAAAATATACCTGTATAACAACAACAGCCACAAAAACCACACACACACACACACACACACACACACACAAAAAAAAAGATTAGTTTCTCAATTGATTTATACAGAACTGTTGAATTGATGCACAGTATTAAAGGCAAGTACATTAGAAGTAACTGTAATTAAATGACCTAAGACATTAAAGTGCATTTGAGGTAAAAAATATTATTCCTCCTGAAATTAAAATAATACTTTTCAAATGTTGTGATGTTAAACATACCAAGAACATTTTCACAGTGTTTCCTACGTATATACAGCAGGGAAATAAGTGTTGACCACATCACCGTTTTTCTCTGAAAAACTTCATTCTTGAGGTGCTGTTGACTTGAAATTGTCACCAGTTGCTAGTAACAACAGAATAAATCTATATATATATATATATATATATGCTAATAAAACAAACCAAATTTGTTTACAAATGAAGTTATTTGTAATAAAATGAAATAACAGTGAGGAAAAGTATTGAATACCTGAAAAATTGAAGGTGTAGAAAGGCAGAAAAAGACCAGACAGCAGCTGAAATCTTTGAGTAATTCTTCAACTCTCTGCCCTTTGTCAGTGTAATTTAATATTAGCTTCTTCAGTCCAAAATCTACATTATCAGAACGATGAAGATGAAACTAGAGTGAACATTTCAGCAAGACAATGATCCAAAGCACAGGCTAGGAAACTCTCAAAGGCTTTTAGAGGAAGAAAATCAAGCTGTAGAATGGCCCAGCCAATCACCTGACTTGAATCCAATAGAAAATACAAAATGAAGATCAAATTTGATAGACGAGACCCACAGAGAGCCAACACAATTTATCCTAGTGTCATTTCATTGTTATTACACGTAGCTAATTTTTCCGATTTTTTAAACGTTTGTATTATTTGGGTTTTTACCAAAATCAGGTTCAATTTCTTGTTAACAGCTTCTTTAGAAATAGTATTCCCAGAAAAATAAAAAAATAAAAAAAATAATTAAAAAATGTTTCACTTTTTTTTTTTTTTCCCCGCTGTATGTATTGTTCTTCTGTGAAAAGTCTGGGGATTTAAAAGCAGTCTTACATAAACAAACAAACAAACAAACAAACAAACAATTAAACAAATACATAATATTAGATATATTAAAATAATATATTTTATAAAAATAATTTAATATATTATAAAATAAAATATTACAAGAAAAAAAGTATCAAATAGCTTACCTATCTATCCTGACTTGCTTAGTTAACATTGAGCCTTTAAAATTGGACTTTATGCTGAATACAGCCTGCATAACAAGTATAATAGTATTATGCATTGTCAAAATAAAACTAGTTATTAAAATTGGTTTATAAAATTGTTTAAAATGTGTTGAAAATTATTTTTAAACAACATAAAAATAAAAATAAAATAAAATAATATATATATATATATATATATATATATATATATATATATATATATATATATATGTATATGTATATATATATATATATATATATATATATATATATATATATATATATATATATATATATATATGTATATGTATATATATATATATATATATATATATATATATATATATATATATATGTATATGTATATATATATATATATATGTATATATATATATATGTATATGTATATATATGTGTATATATGTGTGTATATATATACATATATATATATATATATATATATATATATATATATATATATATATATATATATATATATATATATATATATATATAATTTCTTTTTTTTCAGTTTATTTTTTTATTTTTTTTTTACTTCAACTGTCATTTCTTTTTTTCCCAACAAAAATTTAATCTTATTACAGTAACTAGCTACTTTGTAACCAATGTCCCATTTTCACTGAGTTGCACGGTATGTTTCGGTATGTTTTTATGACTGTTTCCACTGTTAAAAGGCACCAAAAAGCAAACCGTACCACTTATGGGTACCTTTTTGAAAGGTATTGGTTTGTGTTGGTTTACAGAAATACACACACAAGCCAGTAGAATGAAAACAAAGGAACCAGCATTTTTAAATACATAGCCAAGAAATTACACAGTGATACTATATACATATTTAAACCAGCGATAGTCGACCCGAGACAGCCACAAAGCCAAGAAGACCCGTTATTTTCCTGTTTTTGTTTTACGATGACGTCTAAAAGCGTGAGCAGTTTCACTTTCTCCAGACTTACGCCGCGCATCTATATATTTAAAATAACAAACTTCTTGAGCTGATGATAATAACCTGCGAGTGATTATTGAAGTGCTTCTAACATCCAATCCGTTCAGAAACTGACAAACGCCAGAGTGATGCTCAAAAAAAACAAAGGAGCGAATGATTCTTTCAGCAACCTTAAACATGAACAAACAGCCATGTTTAACTATTATCATCACCCTTTGGACTATTATGAACTCTGAATGAAGGAAATACTTATAACAGCTCATGTTTTTCATGATTTTCTCCATAAAACAAGAATATGAAGGAGCTTAGCATTTTTGTTTCCCCTCTAAATCCCTAACTGCTGTTGAAAAACTTTTTAATTAGTTCTGCAAGTTCATCTCACCAACAGCAGGTCTATCGTAGTGTGGCAAAACTAAACAAATGCTGCTGGGAAATCAACCATTTCAAGACTTTTTTCGCCGTTTCCACTGTCAAAAGGTACTAACAGTGAAACGTAGCATAGCATACCACTTTTTGGGTACCCTTTTGAAAGGGTACCTAGCAAGACAAAAGGACACTAAAAGGCGAAGCAAGACTCGCAGCTGAACGCTATTGGTTTACAGAGATACATCTCTAGTGCACATGCTACCGGCTCCAGACCTAGGGGAATCTGAACCGGCACAAGCCAAATCACGCACAAAACTGTGAATGATAAGACAGACACGTTTTAGCATTGCTCAAGTGCAGCTTAATATGACAATGATAATTACTTTTTTAAAGCTAACACTTTGTACACGGTGTTCCAGACTCAATGCAATGTAATTAGATTTCCTATGTGAACAAAAGGCATTAATACATAAAAAAAAATAAAAAATAAATACTTCATACACTCGAATACACTTCTTAGAATACAGTATTGGTCTTACTTTGAGATACTGAAGTACTATTACAAGAATTATTAAAATAATAAATTTCTTACCCCATCTACTGTATAACTACTTGTATAAATGCATAAATGATGCTAATCGTTATAATTAAATCAAAGTAACATTCTCTTTCACACCATTTCCAAATTACATCAACATTTATTTTAACAGTTATTAATATATTTAAGAGAAATACAAACAATATAGAACTGAATAAATTTCCCTTTTACTCATTTAATAACCTTAAGTTATTTAGAAATCAACTTATGATGTTTTAAAACCCAAAATCCAGCATTAAAACATTAAACTCTTACTATCACTTATTTATACTCAAATTGAATATTTTATGGGACAGCGATATGCTTTCACAAACATTTTAGAAGAGAATCACTGCAAAAATATACACCATATTAACTTAATCTGGGTGACATTCATAACAAATGTAACAATTAGATAACATGGTGTTTAGAAAATGATCTAATGCATATTTCTGAATGCATACATCGCTACATGCTCCATTCACATCACTTCAGTTAACCTTTAGCTAATCATTAGCTTCCACTGCTTTTGCTAACCACGAGTGGCTACCATCTAATTAAACCAAAAATGAATCAATTTATTGAACTAACACCTTCTTGCATATTTTCCGAACATTTCTTTAAAGTAAAGATGATAAATATTTCACACAGACCATTTTAAATGAGTGTTTATCCATAGCTTTGAATGATAAGGAGACACACATTATAGCATTGCTCGAGTGCAGTTTAATATGACCTCTTAGGTAACCCACTAATACGCCACACTGCCCTCTAAGGAGTGGTGGTGAAATAAATGAATCATTTCATTCACTCATAAGAACTAGAACAGGAACTTTTTCTTTTTAACACATTATGTAAAATAATTTCCCTTCATCCATCACATACACAAGCCAGTAGAATGAAAACAAAGGAACCAGCATTTTTAAATTCACAGCCGAGACATTACACCGCAATACTATATTCCGCTGTCGCCACTGGCTTGCATGGTTCAGGATCTGAAAAGCTACTTATCGATGAATTTGCTCTTCAGTATTTGGACTCTCAGTAATGATTTCAAACCACACTGAACTGAGCTAAACTGAACTGAACTTAAACACTAAAAACTGAACTACCCTGATCCAGTTGCTATGACCATTTATGTGAAGCTGCTTTGACACAATCTACATTGTAAAAGCGCTATACAAATAAAGCTAAAGCTGAATTGAACATATAATAACAAGCCATGGTTGACTCAAGCTCAAGCGAACCTGGTTGTCATCTTGATGAACAGCCACAAAGCCAATAAGAACAATATTTGTCGTTTCCTGTTTCTGTTTTACGAAGACGTCTCAAAGCATGAGCGATTTCACTTTCTCCAGAGAGCTCACGTGCCCTCGCCATGCATCTATAATTTAAATAGCGAACTTGTGCTGATAACTTGCGCATGATTTTTGAAATGCTTCTGACATCCGATTCTTTCAGCAACCTACAACATGAATAAACTGCCATGTTTAACTATTATCATCACTTTTTGGACTATTATGAACTTGGCATGACGGAAATACTTATATATGTTCATATATCCACTGCGGAATCTCAACTCTTTTATTGTAGAGAAAGTTATTCTTAAGACCTTTTACAATTAATTTATTGAAAGTATTTTGTCCATTTCCTTTATTTGCTGGTTTGCTTCACTGTCAAAAAAAAAAAAAAAAACAAGAATCGTCTTCAAGGCATTGTTAATGTGTACTCCAAACTTTTAGCAGTTCTCCTGCAAAGTCTGGCTTATAATTGAAGATGGCACATAAAATACTAGGAGACAGCACACACCCCTTGAGCAGATATTTAGAGTGGATGCCTCTTGGGCTACGTTTAAGGACAATAAGATATTCTACAAATCGTTATAAATGTACTTTTGTGCCTGAAGCAATTCGGTTACATAATAAATGTAGTTAATCGATGGATCATTAGCATTATTTATTGTTATTGATTTGTGTGTGTGTGTGTGTGTGTGTACTTGATGTTAAGTGTTGGTGTTTATTGTGTTAAGTGTTATTCTTGTTATAAATGAAGCACCTCCATGCCAGTATGAATTGCCCCAAGGTGATTAATAAAGTTTTAAACTAAAACTAAGCTGAACTAAATATGTTGCATTAATTTATTTTAGTGCTGTCAATCGATTAAAAAAAATAACTAATTAATCGCACCTTTATCGCGATTAAATCGCATTTAAAATACTGAAACTTGTAATTTTGGCTATTTAAATGTAAAATTATTGTAAACGCAAGAAAAAAATATTTAAATTCAAAATTTAATTGGTTAATAGAATTTTTGTTTAACTTGTAACCCAGATTCCTTTATGTAAACAACATACCCACAATAAACCATCAAGATCCTGGCTTTACAGCCATATTTATTACAGAAATTTAAACACAGGCATGTTAATGACATTTAAAATTGAAAACAATCAATGTCAATGAAGAAAACATTGATTTCCATGTTATATTCTAAGTGGACTGCAAAAAAAAAAAGCCAAAATACAGGAATTGCAGATATGGAAAATGAAAAATTATAATAATAAACTATAGAATACAAACTGTTGCACTCATTGTAAAGTTTTATTGCTGTGAGTTGAGAACATTAGTTATAGAGTAGAAACAATTTGCTTAATCCTCCTTTACATTCATCCGGTTGCTAAGACTAGGAGTATCCCGCAAGTGCACAGAGACTCCCAAATGCCCGCAAATGAATGATAATTTCTTGCAAACCGGTCGTTAAATACATTGCACAACCCTCTCGCCCCTACTCTGATACGTCGCTCACTCCACCCCTGACACCCCTCAATGGGCCTGACACAGACACACACACAGACACACACACAACGCGCTGCAGACGTTTTGGCCCCAACGGCCTTCCATACTGGAGCGACTCCCCTCAGATTCAACACGCATGATCACGTTCATCAAATTTGCTTAAACTAAGCGTCCTAAAGTATTACTGTATTTCACAAGGATTCTGACACAACAACGCAAAGCATATGCTTTCGTTGCGTTTAATGAGGAAACACGCTAAACTTGGAGGGCTCATGCTGAAAGGCAGAGTAATGCCCTGTCTTTGACAGCTAGCGACTTCACCAGAGACGTTCGTAGTACATTCAGATAAGACATATACTCCATATTTTAATATGAAGATAATACTCTTATTAAAATTCTACCGTGTAGCCTTAAAAGGAACCTTACCTTAAAGGAACACCGAGTCACGAAATGCGGAGGATTTTCTTTCTGTTCGCCATGCGGTATCAACTTACAACAGAAGTCAAAAGTTAAAAATGAAACACCTGAAATTGCATGGAACTCTGGATAACCTGTGATGCAACTAATTGTTTTATACTGGAACTTGCCTTCAAAAAGTGCTTCCTTGGTCTTATCCACATTTATTGCATGTTGAACACACGTCTACCAAAACAGGAAGTAAAAAAAACCTGCAACTGCGTTAATTTTTTTAAACACGTTAATTATTTAAAATTAATCGCATGCGTTAACGCGTTAATTTTGACAGCGCTAATTTATTTATTATTATATAATTGCAGACATTACAGTAGGCTTTTTCGCACTCATCACTCATCCTAATCATTGATCTGCAGTTATAATCAACTTTTGTTCATAGAAAGGTTAGTAATACACAATTATATACAAGTATTTATGTGTACAAAGCATCTGTTTTGTGAGAAGTGCATCTCATTTGATATGTGAATGACCCATACGGCTTTACTTTGAAATTTCCTTGAGCAAGAATGAGATCAACTGTTTCTGTCGTACACCATGGTACACCTCATACCATTGGTACCTTTTTGGCAGTGAAAATGCAAGCCTGATAAAGGTGACCCGTACCAACCCGTAACCTACAGTATTGTTCCACTTAGTAGAAACAGGCTATTATTACACCCAACACCGGTCCTGTCAAACAGCTCATATTTTTCTTGATTTTCTCCAATCAAACACATGAAGAATATGAAGCAGCTTAGCATTTTTGTCGCCCCTCTAAATCCCTAACTGCTGCCGAAAAACTTTTCAATTAGTTCTGCAAGTTCATCTCACCAACAGCAGGTCTACCGTAGTGTGGCAGAACTAAAGAAATGCTGCTGGGAAATCAACCACTTCACTAAGAATTTTCTCTAACAGTCAAACACTTTTAATGCTGCAGTTGTCTTGGAAAAAAATAAAAAATAAAAAGTTACCTTGACAGAATCAAGAAGAAAATATTTAATTGAATGCCTCTTGGGTAATATGCTTCTCTTAGGGATTCCATGCTGCGAGACTGACTGGCAAACTGCCTCGTCCAGGGACTCACTTGATTACTCAATGGGAACGGAGCCACATTCGTCCGATCCTCCTTTAATCACAGGTTGGCTATGTGAGCTGGGACAAGTCCGTTAATCCCCCGCAAATCTGTTTTTGTTAGGAAGGCCTCGAAATGCAATTATCATGCTTGCTGTGATGCTCCGGTACCAGATATGGCATATCTCCGGCAGCTATACGTGACCACAGTTCCAGTTCTTTGACTTTGGCTCTCTCGTCGTCTTGGAAATTGAGAAGCACTTCAGTTCGAAATTGATTTTAGCATAGGGTATCTCAGAACAAGCTATGCGGTTTGCCAGGAGATTCCAAAAAAAAAAACAATAGCAAGCCAATGTTTTCTTGTGTGCCAAATTACAGGTCAGGATCTTTCATTGTATGCCTGCATTGAAAGTGATGGTGGAGGACAGGGGTGTTTTGGAGAGATTTTATGTTTCAAGGGCTATGCGGTTTGCAATTATTACACTCAAGCCTTTATGAATAATTCTTTGCGAATACTTGATCATTATTATTTGTTTTAGTAAATGTCAACCCATTATAGACAAACAAACAGTCTGAACTTCTGCTGGAAACTCTGAGATGTGGTCTTGATTTCACATTCTGATTGGAACCACTTGTCCTTTTTTCACAGTTCTATTTTTATACATATTTTTCACGAAACACTTCTACAGCAAACCACACTCAAAAAATAAATAAATCAAATAAATCTGCTGCTTGTTCAAAGTACTTAATTAAAATAAGCTTAAACAGCTATGTTTTTTGGGGACAACTTAATTGTTTCATGTTCAATACACTTACATTTGTTATTGAGTAACTGCTGCTTGTTCAAACTACTAACTCAAATACGCTAAAACAACAAGTCTTGGGTTTTTTGGGGACAACTTAATTGTTTTATACTCACTCCACTAAAATTGGTAAAACAATTAAGTTTAACTTAATCTAATTTGGTGTGGACAACATGAAGGAATATTGTGAAACCTATCATTTTTTACAGCGTACACACACGCATGCACACACACACACACAACACCAAATTTTCTTAATTATTCTGCTTTAAGCTAGTCCACTTTCAGCTTCTTATTCCGCTGATTATCACCCAAAACATATTGTCAGAAAGGATTAATGGACTTTATTAGATCATCATCTTCATCCTCTCCTTCCTTTGTTTTTATTTATTTTGGATTAATGTTGAATAAGATCAGTTAAATTGAATTTCTGTCCTTTTTTCTACTCTCCTTCGGTGAATATTATTCGCTTTAATGAGACCCTCCAGGATTTCGTATCAACAAAAAAAAAAAACAGATTTTTGCAACTAAAATGAGAAAATTGCAGCAAACTTGGCGGCATTTCTTTTATCACTTTGCTGTGAACATATATACAAACTTTATGCATCTTTTGACCTTGAGAACCATTGATCTATATAATTTATATAAAGGAAACACTGAGAGAAACAGAGATAAATCATATAATGCTTTATCATATTTGAAAACAATTTAAATAGTTTGAAAAATCATCCATGTTGTTTTATGGCTAATTGAAGACATTAATGAAATGATGCAGAGCGTGTTTGCTTATGTGTGCATGGGCTTGTGCATCTGTGTGAGTGGCTGCATGTCTGTGATAGACAAAGAAGGATATGCTTCTGACGACAGATGCACATTGTTAACAATTTTGATAAATTACACTGTATTTAACTGTAATATGAACTGTAGGACAGTTAAGTTGCATTGTGAACATTACTACATTTACCCTAAAGATATACAGGACTGTAAATACATAAACGATAAGAAAGATAAATGTAAATACTGCACTATTATTTTTTTTACTGTAAATAATTTACATGAAGTTACTTGCAAACTGCTGCCAGTAAGTTACTGTAGATTCTACAGGAAATTGTAAACCGCAGCAGTATCAGTATCAGCTGATCACTTACCTCTGTGTGGATGGCTTTCCCGTTGTTACCAGTTTGTTCAGTGACTTGCCGTGTACGTCGACAGACTTGAGCAGAGCAGAGTTGACCGCAAAGACGTGGTTCAAGTCTGGTGAAGAACAGTTCCAGAAAGCACTTAAACAAAGGCAAAACATAAAATAAACAAGTAAATAACAGGGTAAAAACTTGGTACAATCTGAAAACATGGTAAAAATAGAACATGAGGGCTTTTCTGCGAAAGGGGGAGGGATTAAACAAGCTTATTAGACATTTAAAAAGCGAGCGATTGCTCCATGTTTTAAATTTCTGTCCAAAGAGGTCATGTTTTGATCCTCGATTGCTTTTACGCAGTCAAGTGACACGATTTTGCAGGTCAGAGTTCATCAAGCTTGAACTTTGCACTACAGCAACCTGCGAAACTTGACGCATGACCCTGCATTTCCGGTCTTATGCATTCGGTTGCATATGAATGAAAGTTTATAGGAGGAAAAGCCCAGTGTGATTGCAGCTTTAGGTTTACGAAAGGTGGTGCATGGGTCAACCGGTGCTTTTGAAAACTATTGTTTTAGGCAAGGAGGTGGACGGTCGGTCAGTCAACAGCAGCCTCTGGTAGATTAAAGAGTACCTGTTATACATTAAAAAGGGTCATTTTTTGTTTTAAAGGGTCTCCAACAACAGGCTGATATGCATGCATGGTCGAAACCAATTTTATCTTCTTATAATTTGCATTTTTTTGTACCTAATTATCCCAGCGACTCCAAACTCCCGTAATCTCAAACACCTCCCCTGGCATTTTGGTATGGTCTGTGAAACCCCTGAGTTGGCAACATTGGTATAGGATCTGATTGCACGGACCACCCGAAACATAGTAGTTAACTTACTAAGACCACAATACACAGTACCCCTGAACCTAGCCCCTGGTCTCCAGGAGAGCATTTAAGCAGTGCAGTTAAACACCAGCAAACTGCTCCATACTTAACCATGACACACATTCAGTAATTATCCACACAGCAGCAAAAGCTGAACTATTTTGAACCTTGACTGTCGCACGAGTGTAAATCCGTAAACAAAGCAGTAAGTGTTGAATTTTCAACGTGGCTTTAGATATGATATGAGAATATAAAGAGTTAACCAGATACAGAACAAGCGGTTACAAGTAAAAAAAAAAAAAAAAAAACATGATTAAATACATAATTTGCAAGTTTAAGAAAACAAGGAGGAAACCATTTTAATCACTTTTACTTACACTTGTGAAATGGAGGAAGTAACTGATCCATGAACTTTGTACTGATAAAGTTCCTGTCAAGCTCTGACAAAGTCCCACACATCAATATTCTTTTCTGATCCTTCATTTAACAAATGTCCGACAAATCCACTTGTTATAAGCGTGTAGAATGTAAAAGCATTCGTCTAAAAAATGACGGGAACAGCACATAATGCTGAGGTATCTTTGCAAAAAAAAAAAAAAAAAAAAAAAACCCTCAACCACCGACTTTTCAGTTTCATCTTTGGGTAGAAAAAGATAACACTAACTCTACCCTCACACTTCCAATAATATCCAGCTGAGCACAGCTTCTTCATGACTTCACAACCGGAATCTGCTACAGTGTTTGTCTTACTCTTTTTCTTTGCTACTGTTTGTTGGCGGGGCCGCAGGTTTCAATTTTCCCAGGTTTGCTTGCGCAACAATTGTGCAGGGCTTTTGTTTTGTATCAATGTCACACCGAAACGGCTAAAGGCTCGGAGTCGACTCTTTTATAGATAAATCGATAGTTTTACACAGTCCACTTTCAGATTTATGACCTAGATGGATATTTCACTTCACTTACATGAAAGAGAGTTCATGAAAGAGAGTTACACACTACATGAAAGGTCATTTTCGAAAACCCATAATAGGGACTCTTTAATGCAAGTGTAGCAGGCGCAAATGGCACTCACAAGAGAAATTTGAGATCTGAAAAAGCATACACAACAGCTTCTGGTGGATTCTCAAACAAAATGCAAAATGCAAAAAAAAAAAAAAAAAAACTCCCGGGACATATTTCACGCTCTCCAAAAATGTATACAGTGGTACACATTCATTATGAGCCTGGATTGCAATATATACAAGTTTAGTGATTGATACGACTCAAATGGCCTACAATGGTCAGCATCTGAAGTGGGAAAACATTTCAAAGTTGTTCTAAAGCTATTGAACAACACCTGTTCTTGTCCTAGGATGACATTGAAAAAAAAAAAATTTATTATGCTTTTGTATGTAAAAAAATGCAGAGTATATATATATATATATATATATATATATATATATATATATATATATATATATATATATATATATATATATATATATATATATATATATAAAGGATCAATTTCAGCTTAAATGTCTGACAAATTACCAGTTTAATTTTCTTTCGCAATCTCGGAAGACGCAGAAATTATCTCCGGAGGTCAGAGAGAGAGAGTTTTCTGATTAGCCACTTCTGATTACGTATCTTCTAGCCCAATAGAACAGACACCTGGCTTGACTGGCACTTTCTTGACTCAGTTAGTGATCATCAGTAGAGGTTCAAACACATTCCAATGCTGAGACTTTTTCAAAAGCCTCAACGCCTCTCTTTTATTCTCCTCGTTATGCATTCAAAATGAAGAGTGTGAGCCCTGATTGGGACCGTAGCTCTGTAAAATAATGCATAGTTCTCAGGGAAGTGTTTGTACTTCATCTCACATCTTGAAGGCAGCATTTCAAGCTAAGATTCTTAGCTTTTATTTTGCTCTCTGATCTCTGATGTTAATTACATTAAGTGGAAAGGTCAGAAGATCACATCATTTACAGTCAAACAATTTGATGATTTGCAGATGATGGACAGAATATGGTTTGCTCATCACAAGAAACAGGTGTCAGATTTAACCTATTCATCTAATTGCTTCTAAGCTATTGTAAGGTAATGTAATGTCATTAATCCACATAGGGAAATTGATTTGCAGTATTATCATCAGGTGTGTAATACACAAAATATGACATCATACAACACAATATCATAAAAACAACAACAACAACAACAACAACAACAAAATAAAAAAGCAGACTAGCTGATTTCATAGTGATTTACTACTGTTTAAAATGCATATTACTTGTGGTATATACATAAATCAATAAACCTTTGTTCTGTTTTAATACCTGAGGCAAGCACAATCTCCACTCTGATGAAAATAATTCAAATGCGGATCTGAGAGGATGTTTTGAATCAGCCATGATTCTTCCTATCTTTCTTATTATACTCTGTCTAAACCTGTTCAAGGCTCAACACTGAAGTACCAAACTGTTTAATAGCTATAATTTATATATTCTGAAAACACTTTTTTGGAGTCTCAGTAGTTTTACTATATTAGCTAAAGGCAATCAATCAATCAATCAGCCAACCAATCAAATCAATCCCAACCAAGCAACTCCCAAAACCCCCCCCCCCCAAAAAAAATAAAAAAAAAGGAGGCGTGGCCCCCAACCCCACCCCTAAAACCAACCATCATTGGGTGATGAGAAAATTGTACTAAATTGTGCAGGTTAGATCACACAAGTTAACACAAATCAGCCACTAACTCAAAAAGTTACGACTTGCCTTGATATTGCGTTGATGAAACTCATAAAGGTTTATAATAGTGGTCGACCGTTATTCATTACTCTATTCTAAAAGTTGGTTTGGGAGCTGGGTCTATTTTGAGCAAGCTATAATGACTTTCACCTTGATATATATGCGCGGATGTATACCTGACGGGTGAACCGTCTGACAAAAGAGTGCCCTTCTGAATCAAATCAGCAGGATGCCTGACTTTAACTGTAATTTCACTTTAAAATTTCACTTTAACTCACGAACATTTCATTCATCCTCTGTGACAAACTGGGGTATAAGACGCAAATGAGGAGTAAGGACTGGTAAGAGTGTTATGGAATTTAATAACGTATGCCAAATGGAGAAAAAAAAAAAAAAAAAAAAACCTACACATTTCGGTATGTGTGTGTGTGTGTGTGTGTGTGTGTGTGTGTGTGTGTGTGTGTGTGTGTGTGCGCAATCCTTTACTGACAGCCTAGTGTGGATCTTGTCAGAAAATATGGCGAAAGGTCGGAAGTGTTTACTTCAATAATGCCACTAATATCTGCATACTCCAAATGTCTTAATTCCATTTCTGTTCAGCTCTGTTATGACTTTAGTCAGATTGAGGTGATCAAAAGTCACTGTTTTTAGCTTATGTAGGCCTACAGTTCAAAATTGATGTTTAACTGAATAAACAGTTAGTAAACACAAGTACATCACATTGAACATTATTTATTTTCATCACCAATTATCATAGTAGAACAGTTTCTCAAGCTGTTTGTGATGCATTTTGGAAACAGGAGATGAGCCCCAGGTCTAATGCGCCACCCGGCTTAAGAAACCCGTTCTCAAAGACTTACTATTTGGGTAGCACACATATTCTGAATGCTTTCGGCAAAATTCAAACGAGCCATTTAAATCTAGATTTAAAAAAAATAAAAATCTATGCCCACCTATAGTTAATAACCACTCAAGGCAGAGTAAAAAAAAAAAAAAAAAAAACAGATAACCAACGCACATAACAGTCTCTTTTTCTGCTCAGTACAACACTACATTCTCCATCCCATTTTGCTCTATTTATTTATTTTTTTGCACATAAGCCAATTGCACTAGGCACTTTTTGCATAATGAGCACAATTAAAAACAAAACAAAACAAAAAAAAACACTGTACATTGTTTACATCGGTTTCATTACTCAAATCAGGTTTATATATTGTTTACTTTCATAGATATTTATATACTTACATTTTATAATCATACTTCAGTCACTTCTGTGCATATATGTGTATTTATGTGTATGTTGTGTATGATGTGTATGTTGTGTGTATGACTTCACTGTGGACGGCAAAGTAAGAATCTCATTGTACAGGGAGACGCGTTTCCTTACTGTGCACATGACAATAAACAGTTGAATTGAATTGAATTAAATAGTGAGTAGATTAAATGTTTGTGTCCTCTTTCTTCTATCCCATTAACACTTTTTTTAAAAAAGTGAAAATCCAAGGCTCTCAAACAAAATAATATTTAAAATTGAAGATTTCAGATGCAAAAAAAAAAAAGGAAATTTCCATCAAAAATGAGCATTATACTCAGCCTCCTTTGTTTATTTTGAGTTATTTCATTCTGTAGACCATGGAAAGAACGTATTATTTGTCATAAAATTGAAATGACTGAACCTAAACAGTGGAGCCTGATAAAAATGCTCATTCTAGAAGCAAATTTCAGATGGCAATTAAAGGTTTTTGCATCTAAACTCTTCAATTATTCCATGATACAGCCCTGGCAACAGCTTTATAAAATACACCTTTGCTCCAAAGATGCTGATACCTTTATAATACGGCATATGGTTAAACACAATGCACAATGGCGTACTGCGAAAACCAAAAGTTTTTCACATTTGGGTTATTCAGCCTTATTTAAAGGCCTAATATATTTAGCTATTGTCTTGGCGACTCTTGCTAATACGCTGTTAGAAATAATTTAGTTTACACCCACTTCTGGCAATTATCTGCATCTGGTATGTGGGAAGTGCAGAGACTCGTGGCTGACCTCATTTGTCTTGAATGTTAGTAATTACTCATTAATATAAGGACTTGTATGTTTTTTATTTCATGTTGTGGTGCACAGATATTCTAGTTTCCATTGCAATGCATGAATATTAACAGTGACTGCTTGATATATTACTTCTATTTCAATATCTTTGCAGATAAATATTCATTATTATTGCACAGCTTCACCGAGACACTGTATTTACAGTACAGTCACACAAAAAAAAATGCATTGAGATTTATTTTCAGACTGGGTTTATAAAAGTCAGTCATGACTCGTAAGCTATTTAGTTTGACGTTAATAATGCTGTCTCTTGAGTTTTGCCATTTATAAACGCTGTAAAAGTTCAGCCTTGGGATTGAGCAATTATTTTGTTTCGTTATTTTTCTTATCATTGTTCAGTTGTTGTAGTTTGTGAAGCAGCTTTTAAAAGCAGGATTGCAGATAGATTTTGCTGTAATAAGTGCCATCTGTGCTTCCTCTTGAATAGCTCTCTGTAGCTCTGGTGCATGCAGTGTGTGATACTAAAGGTTAAAGGTATTACAGGGCACTTTTTATGAATAACCTACAAAATAGGTCCTTGAAGTCTTTAACCATTTCCCCCTCCAGCAAATGGTCAGTGAAAGGATACACTTAACCTCGGTTATAAAAAAGAAAAATGTTCACAAAACAGCAA
The DNA here is from genome assembly GCF_052040795.2 of Danio rerio. Taxonomy (NCBI): domain Eukaryota; kingdom Metazoa; phylum Chordata; class Actinopteri; order Cypriniformes; family Danionidae; genus Danio; species Danio rerio. The sequence continues at coordinate 53,586,051 of NC_141037.1, read as the reverse complement.
TCGCTGAGGCTCAAACTAAATAACAACAAGGAACATGGGAACTTATCTTTTTTTTTTTTGTATTATTATTATTATTATTAGCCATTCTTCTTCTTCTTCTTCTTATTATTATTATTATTATTATTATTATTATTAATACTTATATTATTAATTATATATATAGTATTATTATTATCATAAATTATTATTATTATTATTATTATTATTATTATTATTATTATTATTATTGCTGTTTTATTTATTTATATTTATATACGTTTTATTCAGTTGTTTTTCTTTAGTAACAATTGTGCAAACAAACACTTTAGCATGTGGTTTATTTGAATGTGCTAATATTTATTCACAATCAAGGATTTGGGTAAATACACTTAAGTGTAATTGCACAAACAAATTCAACAATTTGTGTATTCCCTGGATAAAGGATTTTTTTTTTTATCATAATGTTGAGTCACGTCTTGTTCCTAAGCAACTGAGTGACATTGCGTGTGCTAAGAGCATGTATTCTTTAAAGAAATGGGCCAGTAAAGACATCTCTATTATGTGAATCTGCTGAGCTACAAACAGCATTGAACTAACTAACTAACTAACTAACTAACTAACTAACTAACTAACTAACTAACTAACTAACTAACTAAACTAACCAACTTACTAACAAGCCAGAGATAAGCTCTTGTATGCTTAAAGGTGTGAAACTCTGGCACATGTCCTGCTGATTATGAGTCTTGATGTTTTAGCACATTCCCACCATGAAAAGGGCATTTTAACCCCCACAATAAGCAGGAGGAAGAAAAACTATTAAGCAACACAGACTATTTTTCATTAGCTTGAAAGAAAAGTGCAATTGATTTGAAGCTTTCTGTGCTGTATAATCCATAGATAGATAGATAGTTATATAGGTAGGTAGGCGGGTGTATATCAGATATGATATGTGCTCTAAAACATATTGTTATACAAAAAAAAAAATAAATAAATAAATAAAATAAAATAAAATAAATGCGCAATATTATATTATATATATTCAAGTTACAACAACATGTAACAGAATGAAATTCAGACAACAAACTTTATTATGTTTGCCAAATATTTTCCTCTTTCCAATCAGAGGCATTTTTACACAGCAAAACACACAAAAAAGTTGTGTGCTCAAAAAAATAAGTTGTTTCAATATTTTTTTTTAAATATATTCAACAACAACATTTGTTTACAATTTTTTATTTGTATTAAACTACAGGTTTTCATTGTTTTACAAAATGAAAACATGTACTGTCCCATGTAAACAGTATAAAAAATAAATAAATAAAGTCAGAGAATCAGTGTGTGGACTTAAAAATACAAAACTACTCCATTAGTGTGAAAAATATAAGCTGTCAACCCACCTTCTTTGGGTTGCAACAAGTTAAATATTGTTTTAAAGTAACTGACAGATGAATCTACCTTTAAATTAACCACATTTTAAAATTGATGTAACTATCCAATTTTTCCTGTTTTGAAAAGTTAATAAAATTATTCTGGCAGCTTAAAAGTTTTAATCTAATCAGCATTTTTTTAATTTTTAAGTTACACTAATGTATTAAACTACAGTATGTAGTGGTAACCGACCTCTTGGGTTATTTTTTAGAGTGGATTACTTTTACTTGAAACTGTTTTATACAGTCAACAATGATTTAAACCTGAGCAGCGTTCAATTAGATGGAGTAACATACTACAAATCTTCTTGGCTTAAGATGCATACAGTATTTGTGGCCAAAAAGAAGGCCATGCTGTGAAAGTTTGATACCGGATTTTTAATTTTATTTATTTTTTTGTTTGGTATCATAAATACTTCGCAAGCATGTATTGATTCACCAGATTGTATTACTCTGCAGAGACTGCTGCTGAAAGATCAAATTATTTTTCAGATAATTTAAATTTGATTTGCAGAGCAGCATGTGGGGTGTCTGCCAGCTGTTGGCCAGGTGCTTTGCCCGGTTGGGTGCACTTGGGTGACTTAGCATACTGGAGAACGTAAAATATTGGAGAACAGAAACAATGAGACACATACTGGATTTACAGAGGGTTATAAAGCATAAATGAACTGAAACCAAATCAATCAGTTCAATCAGATCAATCAATCAATCAATCAAAATCAAATTAATCCACCAACCAACCAATTACAATCAATCTTTAATTTAATATATAGTAGTAATGTGTATTTATATATTTCATTTTATTGTGTATGGCCATACACCCAAAGTGCAATCATGATTGGTGGGTGGGGGTTCTCTCCACACCACCACCAGTGTGCAGCATGCACTTGGATAATGCGACCGCAGCCACAGGACAATGGCACCAGTGCGCTCACCACACACCAGCTATTGGGGGAGTAGAGAGACAGTGATAGAGCCAATTAGGTGGATGTGGATGATTGGGAGGCCATGATGGGTAAGGGCTGATGGAGCAAATTTGGCCAGGATACTGGGGTTACACCCCTTCTCTTTACAAGAAGTGCCGTGGGATTTTTTAATGACCACAGAGAGTCAGGATCTCGGTCTCTTTCGAAAGATGAATGAATATTTCTATCATTGCCTGTAAATATGTTGACTGATTAAGACTAAACTGACACACAGTCTGTGATTATCTTTCTATTGTTTATATATAGATTGTTTTCATCATGACTCCAGGGAAATTGCAAGTCCTTTAGCCATTAAATATGTTTAATCCTGTTATCCATGAGAAGTGACACATGCACATTTCAGCCCCTGTTTTGTGCATGAGACCTCAGTTCTCTGAAATAGCTCAAAGATGAACAAGCAGCATAAATGCAACAGTTTGAAAAAATTAAACCTTTAGCTAAAGTACTGATCACCTTCATTTTTATAAATTTAAATCCAGCCGTTTAGATCCCATTTCTGTATTATTATTATATATATATATATATATATATATATATATATATATATATATATATATATATATATATATATATATATATATATATATATATTTTTTTTTTAATTGTTTTATTTTATTTATTATTATTTTTATTTATTCAGTTTTTTTTTATTAAATTAAATAAATGTATTAATTAATTATTGCATTTATTTTTATTTAAAATTATATATATATATATATATATATATATATATATATATATATATATATATATATATATATAAAATGTATTTATTTATTTTATTTTCTTATTTTATTTTATTTAATTTAGTATTCATTTATTGCATTTATTTATAATTTTTTTATTTAAATAATTAATCAATTAACTAATTTGCTTATTTTAAAACACTTACTTTTTGTATTTATTTATTGTTATTTATTTTTATTTACTTATTTTATTTAATTTATTTAATTTATTATTTATTCATTTCATTTATTATTATTATTATTATTATTATTATTATTATTATTATTAAATATTATTATTATTTAAATAATTAACTAATTTATTTATTTTAAAACATTTTTATTTTTTATGTTTAATTTATTTATTTTTCTCATTTATTTTTTATTTTATTCTATTTTATTTTATCTTCCTGCGAAGTCATTCCAGTAATTTTACAGCAATACACTGTTATTAGGTGAAAGAGGCTTTTGTGTGGTGCTGTTCTTTGCATGTATTCAGTGTTTTCCATGGAGCCTCTAAAGTGAAATAAAAATAAAAAAATAAAAACAAATGTGCACACGTAACACCCATGCTGTGTGCAATTGATATGTATGTCTATAATGTATGCACAAGATGCTTATGTCATGTGCGCACGATATGCATTTTGTGTGAGATTGCAAGCTGGGAAATGCAATCTCATACATGCAGTCTCAGACATGTGTACTCAATAGGCAGGGCAAGTTTATTTATATAGCACATTTCATACACAGTGGCAATTTAAAGTGCTTAACATAAACAAGAATAAAAAAAGACAAGAAAATAAAAACAAATAATAAAAATGATTAAAAAACATATTAAAATGTGTTAAAATGAGTTCTAAAAGAATGAATAGAGCTAGTACAGCGAGTGGTAGGTCTAAGTGTCCGCATTAAAAGAATTGCATGCGGTCACTGCATGCCTGTGCAAACAGTCTGCTGCAAGATTCTTCTCAGGGCTTCCCTTATCATCAAAATTTTAACGACATTGTCTCCTAATAGACAAGATGTCTTATTAAATGTTAAAAAAAAAAAAAAAGGAGTTAATGATGGTTTAAGAAATGCACAAAAAAGGGAAATACATTCCCTGTAAAATAACTCACAACTGCAGCTCCTCAGCTAATGGTCTCAAAAGCTTTTCAGGGTGAACATGCTGCGCTCACATCTATTAAGATTCAGCTGTTGACTGAAATTAATTACATCTGATCAACAAGTCTGTGACGGAGAGATCCAATCAATTTAGTGTCACTAACTGAATTTGCAGGGACCAAAAAAAAAGCCTATGGCTGGAACGGCTTTGAGATGTACGTTCGGTGAATGTTGGCTGTCATCAGATTGTGTTACCACAATTTCAGCATCTCATCAGTGCTAATGCACTAAGACCTAATTTTTTTTTTCCTTTAATAAATTATCCTCTGATGGGGTTTATGTTCAGTGTATTTAAATGAAACCTACACCAACCCAATCACTTTTTCTCATTTAACAAATTGTCACCAAGAGAAACATATCAAACAAGCTTTAACCATCTGTTTTTTCATTGGAGATATCGCAATGGAAGGGGTTTTATGAGGCTTCACATCACTTTATTGAACTGCCCTTCGCAACGTTGTTCTTTACTGTTGTTTACCTTTCTATTAGGACTTGAAAGCCTACGACTGTCGATAAAAATCACTCAATGAAGTCATCATGTTCTACTCCACCCATTTATCGTTACAACCTGAAATCCCCAGAGATTTCAGGGGTGAGAAAACAGCAAAACTTACAACCGATAATTTAGTCTGCCATTTACAGAAGGGGGATACGATAAAGTTTGAGAAAAGGGGAGTGAACGGTGGAAAGATGAGCGATAAAATGTGAGATGAAAAGGTTAGTTGGACAGTTTAACCCTAGATAAAGCATTGCAAAACATCTCCATTCATACAGCACTATGAAACAGACACAAACTATGACAATTTAACCACAATAATAATAATAATAATATTAATAATAATAATTACAACAATAGTTTTTGGTTGATCGTGGTTGTTTGTCGGTTGTTGGGTTGGTTTGTTATTGTTGTTGTTGGTGGGATGTTGTTAGTTGGTTGGCTGTTTTGTTGGTATGTTGTTGGTGTTGTTGTTCCATTAAATAATAATTTATTAATCTCATATTTTGGCGACTTAAAATAATAAATGGACTAAAGCGAAAAGAAAATGCCAAAATATGTGAATATTCATTTATTCACAGAAATAGTGTCCATTAACCTACATTTACAACAGTGAATGGCTACTGGCAACATAGCAGCATTATAACATCGTGATATTGAATTAAATATTGAATTGAATATTGAATATCTCCGGAGATCGATCGCTGGTTATCGTAACAGTTTCGTTGATACACTGCGATGCAGACACAGACAACTCGATATCAGTTTAGTAATAGATCAAACACGGTTATTATGACGTCATGTACCTCCTATATTACGATAGAATACTATGGCGAAGGAAGTGAGAGCGAGTAAATAAAATTCATTAAAAAGCAGATAATTGTGCGCAGTTCACTGCTTGTAAGCTTGCTGGACAGTCTTTTACTGATACTGAAGGTACAGCACAAGCCGCGTACACTAGGGAAATGAACGCTGTAAAACTCAATTTATTCCTCTCTCTCTCTCTCTCTCTCTCACTTTGGACATTTAACCCGTTGGCATGTTCATGAGGTAACTTCCTGTCCTCATGGCTGTTAAAGCGATACTTGTATATCCAGCCTGATCTCACGAGGAAACGTAAGTATTTTACATTTTTGTCAGTTTAGTGGGCAATTCGTACAAACTCAAGTTGAGTCATACGAAAATGACTGATTTTAAAAAGGAGGCGCAGCACCCAACCCCACCCCTAAACCCAAACGACATTGGGTGATGAGCAAATCGTACTAAATTGTATGAATTAGATCGTACAAATTCATACAAAAAAAAAAAAAAACGAATTGCTGTGAGATTGTGTTGTAGGTCTGATACGAGCGTGCCTGTAGGGCAAGAATTCTCCACCTTGTCAATTACGGATTACCTGTAATAACCCACGTCACTCATCGGTAAATGTCGCTGACAGTTTTAAAGCCAGTCGCAGCACTTTCGGTTGAGTGTGTGAACACAATGACCAATCATAGGAGTGTAAGAACTTGCTCGACAGTGCTCAGAAAGCAAGCATTATAATATTAACATCAGTTTATTTGCTACTGTTGTCTTCTGTGCATGTATGCGAGTTGTTTTAAAACAGTGAGCAGGTACAATTAAAGGTACAGTTCATATATTAATAATGCTTGTAATAAAGGACAAATTTGTATTACAAATAATATATAAATACATTTAAAGATTTTAATTAAAACAAATTCTTGTGTTGTGAAGAAAAAAAATCTAATTGTAGATTGAAAACATCATCTGTGATGCACCAAGATGTTGAATTGATCAGAATCGATGACATGATAATAGTAACCGAACCGAACAATGAGACCAGTGTAGGTTCACACCCCTTATATATAGTATAATACAGTATAGCATATAATGCATAATATATGCTTTACATGTATACCGAATATATTACTTGAATAATTAACAGCCTTTTACTTTTTCATCCTCTTTTTTTCAATGTGTGTGCTCCTGAAAGCACAGCAAGTCAAAGATGAGTGAATATGAATAGCATTTTTTCCCCTCCAGTCTTATGCACAGAATACTCCCATACATTCACTCTAGAAATTAGATTACGCCCTGATTGCATTTGCTGAGGACAGAGGGAGAGAAAGGGCAGGAAGTGTAAGGCGTTAAAAACTGAGCTTTGACCTGATCTTAGACTCATTAATGCTAACAGTTTTCACACAGCCAATCTGACACCAAAAGTCCTGCTCCCTGATGCACTGCACTGTGAAGGACTGAATATCAATTGCTTTATTTCTTCCGGCAACAACAGAATTCAGTAAATGAACTTACAGATTCACAGCCTGTGCATTATTGAACCTATACGTGCATAAATGCACAAAAAAAGAAAGGCCTGGTTACAGGATTATTGCTCATGATGAAAGTAAGCAGTATATTTGAAGTATTATACTTTAATAAGCATATATCAACACAGGCTTATTGGAAATGCATGCTTTAGGTCTTCTTTTTTGTTTTGTGAAATCTCAAAATATGTACACTTCACCGCAGTTTCTAGGTAACAACGAATGCTAGTATATTACATGGTAGTATATTGACAACAACTTTTGTTCACACTAGTGATATTAAAAAGGACATGACAGATGACAGAAGTTATTTGCGCAGTGTCAAATAAATACCACAAAACAACAGTCTTTGATTTGTATTTAAATTGGTTTGCCTCACATATCTCCATACGAACAACTGATGTGGTCAGTTTGCTCAGTAGCTCACCTTGTATTTGGGATCAAGAGTGCTTAAGGTTAACTTCGGTGTCATAGTATGACAACAACTTTTGTTCCCTTTCACCTTAAAGATAGTAAAAAGACATACTAGTAACAAATCTTGGTTTATTTTGTGAAGTTATTTGCACAACATCAATTAAATACTACAAAACAACACTGTCTTTGATTTGCATTTAAATACGTTTGCCTCATGTATCTACATATAGACAACTGATGTGGTCAGTTTGCTCAGTAGCTCACCTTGTATTTGTGATCAAGAGTACTTAAGGTTAACTTCGGTGTGATAGTATGACAACAAATTGTGTTCCTTTTTACCCTAAAGATAGTAAAAGGACATAGTAGTAACAAATCTTGGTTTATTTTGTGAAGTTATTTGCACAACATCAATTAAATACTACAAAACAACACTGTCTTTGATTTGTATTTAAATATGTTTGCCTCGGGTATCTCCATATAGACAACTGATGTGGTCAGTTTGCTCAGTAGCTCACCTTGTATTCGTGATCAAGAGTGCTTACTGTTAACTTCAGTGTTATAGTATGACAACAACTTTTGTTCTCTTTCACCCTAAAGATAGTAAAAAGACAGTAACAAAAAACGGTTTATTTTCTGAAGTTATTTGCACAAAATCAAATAAATACCACAAAACAACAGTCTTTGAGTTGTATTTGAATTTGTTTGCCTTGCATATCTCCATATAAACAACCAATGTGGTCAGTTTGCTCAGTAGCTGACCACAAAGTGCTTAAGGTTAACTTCGGTTAAGCACAGTTCCACAAAAAAATGCCACAATGACATATTCACGGTGAAATTTTCCAGTACATTTGCTTTTGAAAACACTATTGGTTGGGTTTTGGTCACAAGTGGTCGCAGCTCTGTACAGGTTAGATCCAACCCTAATTAAACACACATGAATAAACTAATTAAGTGCTTTAGGTTTGCTTGATACCTACAAATAGGTATGCTGAAGCAGGGATGGAACTAAACTCTCCAGGAACTGAGTTTGATATCTGTGGTTTAGGTCAATGTTTCACTAGGCCTCAGCTTCTTGTACAGAATGTACATGAAGGATCGGTTTCTGAAACATACAATAACAAATCTTACCTGGAGCAATGTGTTTTACTTTTGCAACAAATGTACACTGCTGTGTTGTCTTTGTCACTCGGATTTTAAAAGGATCCATGTGAGTGAATGAATGAATGAACACCAAATTTACTTCAGTCTTTCTATTGTAAATGTTAATCCTGAATTTTAGATAAATAAAAAGTTGTTAATGTCACTTTATTATGCTACAATTTTATTTATTTATACAATTTTAAAGTAAGATGAGGTGTATGCAAATGAGCAGCTTTTTACAGATATAATACTTGATATAATTTATAATACAGATATAATTTACTTGATAAAACTTGTAAACAGCAGTTGTTTGTTTGCTTGTTTAATTGTCTATCATGTAGTGTAAAGTAAATGTATATTTAATTAAAATGTTCATTATAGTCTTCCCTAATATAAAAAAAAAATTGAAAATATGAAAATTATTTTGCTTCATTACAACTGGCCATATTGTTAATAAGAACATACCTGCCTTTTCACTTATTTTTGCTGTAACTGAGCAAATATATTTTTGACTGTCTAAATCTAGAAGTCAACAAAACTTCCAGAACATTCTAGCTGCTTCTCCAGTGACAGATGTGCAGTTGCTGAGACCTTGCTGAGGGAGCCATGCCTTTATCAAGGTTGTTCTGTGATGCGTCCAAATGGTAGACACTAAATCGAAGTGTGGCCAAACTTTCAGAGAAGCACATTGATCAGGGGAGCGCATTAAGGTTTTACCTTTGCCTTGGTACTGCATGCAGAAAAAAAGGAAGGATTTTGCTCCAAGCTACAAGCTCATGAGATAAATGTCAGATATAATGAGTAATCAGCAGAATATATTCATCAGCCTTAAGACGAACATGGCTTGAATACGAAGCGTGCCATTATGTAATAATCATAAAAATGTATAATCATATTTAAATAAATATTAAAAGAGCTCTACATTGTTTATACCCATCTGACAGTAGGTTGAGTACATTTAAACAACCTATTATTTTTAAAGGTAATATTTATATTCAGGTTGCTTGATTTATGATTTATTATGTGTAATTAGTATGATTTATTATTTAGTTATGATTTAAATTAATCATTGGACTTTCATTATATTACATTAAATAATATCTAAATACATTGTGATATTTTTAGTCTAATACCAATAGCAACACTTAGCCACTTTATTAGGTACACTTTACTAGTACACCCTGTTGTCTTCAAAATTGCCTTAATCCTTCATGGCATAGATTCAGCAAGGTACTGTAAATATTCCTCAGAGATTTTGCTCCATATTGACATAATAGCATCAAGCAGTTGCTGCAGATTTGTTGGCTGCTCATCCATGATGCAAATATCTCGTTACACCACATTCCGAAATGTGCTCTATTGGATTGAGTTCTGGCAACTGTGGAGGCCATTTGAGTACAGTGAACTCATTGTTATGTTCAAATAACCAGTCTGAGTTGATTCACGCTTTATGACATGGTGCGTTATCCTGCTAGAACAGGGGTGTCCAAACTCAGCCCGGTAGGGCCGGTGTCTTACAAAACTCCAACTTACCTAAACATACCTGCAAAAGATATTTTTAGAAAGCCTAGTAAGAGGCCAGGTGTGTCTGATTGGGGTTGGAACTAAACTTTGCAGGACACAGGCCCTCCAGGACCGAGTTTGGACATGCCTGTGCTAGAAGTAACCATCAGAAGATAGGTACACAGTGGTCTCAAAGGGATGGACATGGTTGGCAACAATACTCAGGTAGGGTGTTAACGCGATGCTCAATTGATTCTAATGGGCCCAAAGTGTACCAAGGAAAAGTCCCCCACACCATTACACCACCACCACCAGATTGAATCGGTGACAAAAGGCAGGATGGATCCACGCTTTCATGTTGTTGACGTACCATCAAAATGTGTCCATTTTTTGAAGAGGGTGCTCGCTGCAGAGCCATTCGAGCAGAGCTGAGCTCCAGTGAGGGGAAGCATGAGCTCTCGCTCTGCCTCCTGTAAGCTGTTTTAATGCGTACACCAACCCCACCCCTAACCCTACCCCCAGTGACATCACTTGTAGAAGAAGTGCAAAAAAGGTGGAGCTCAAGCTCAAGCTCCCCCTCGCTGGAGCTCAGCTCGCCCAAATGGCTCTGCAGCAAGCACCACTTGATTTTTTGTCCAATTTTGGTGAGCCTGTGTGAATTGTAGCCTCAGTTTCCTGTTCTTAGCTGACAGGAGTGGCAGCCTGGGTGGTCTTCTGCTGCTGTAGCCCAACTGCCTCAAGGTTGGACGTGTTGTGTGTTCAGAGATCCTCTTCTGCATACTTTGGTTGTAACGAGTGCTTATTTGAGTCACTGTTGTCTTCCTATCAGCTTGAACCAGTCTGGCCATTCTCCGCTGATCTCTGGCATCAAGGCATTTGCCACAGAACTACAGCTCAGCGGATATTTTCTCATTTTTTTACCATTCTCTGTAAACCCTGGAGATGTTTGTGCGTGAAAAACTCAGTAGATCAGCAGTTTCTGAAATATGCAGTTCAGAAGTTTCATGCCTCGTCCAAAGTCACATTTATCATCCCCACCTACCCCAGAGCTGGAATAACTGCAGCAGATCGTTTTGATCATGTCTACATGCCTAAATGCATTGAGTTGCTGCCACATGATTGGCTGATTAGAAATGTGCGTTAACAAGCAGTTGGACAGCTGTACCTAATAAAGTGACCAGTGAGTGTACGTTTAGCAATAAAGGCATATTTTTAATACCTACATTCAAAATATAATACAACAGAGTATGATTCAGTACATTAATAGGTCAACATCAGTGCGTACAGAAGGTAGTTCATTTATATAGATAGTGAAAAGCAGGGGTCCTTCAATAGACCTATCAGGCCCCGTTTTCACTGTCAGGTCTTGATGCACAATTCCGATTTGTTGCCTATATCTGATTTGTTTGCTTGTCCATTTACAAGTTCTTTTAATTGTGACCCATATCCAATTCATGTGTTTACACTTGCCATAGTATTTACGATGTCGCGCAAGCATAAAGTCAGGTTCGAGCATCTGTGCCACACTAGCTACAATGGATGAAATTGTGTTTTTAGCTCAGCGAATTATGCAAAGTGTAGTATAAGCTGTGAATGGTTCAGTCCAGATGTACCCCCACAAAGTTTATGTAATGGTACAGCCCTGATGTTTGTGTGTAGTTAAAGATGTAGCCTTTGCCTGTGTGCGCACTGTTAGAGAGATTAAAGTTGTTCCATGTGTAGCCCGCAGTGCGTGTATTAAAAAGCAAAAGTCACAACAAAAAGTTCGCCCAACTTTAAAATGATTGAGGCAGAGGTGGGAAAGAGCCGTCATCGCAGCTTGCACCTATGGTTTACATATGGTGTCCTTCACCAATTCAGAGGAGTTTGTGGGTACAACAGAAGTCTCAGGTCTGGTGGGAGCAAATTGTGGCGACTGACTTCTTTCCTCCTCCAAGTCTCCTCTGTTGTTGTTGTTGTTTACCGCGTTGGCGTTTCCACACACGCTCTATGTCATTAAACCGCGGAGAAGCACCAAATTGTTGCAAGTTTAATAACATATAAAAGGGAATGCCTCAGTCAATCTGATCTGCCTGTTTACATGATAGTCGCATTGTCACATATCCGATTTATATTTGATTTATTTCCACATATGAAGGAGGCCTGTAACCGATGTCTGAATATCCGAATGCGTTTTTTTTTTTTTTCCGTGTTTACACAGCCGTAGAACAGGGGTCCGTTCTTCGTTCCTCGCTTAAATGATCTAAGATTATTTGGCAGATCCCGGATCTTTTAATCTTGATAACTGATCTCTCGCTAATTTGGTTCTTCAAACAAGTTCGCGAATCAGATTAGAATGTCTGGATAAACTGATCTGGGATCGCTGCGTGTGTTATGAAGGACAGATCTATCGATCCTCGAATTCATGATCAGCAATGCAACGATTGGCTGACGGCAAAGCAGTGTGATGACATCATCTGATTAATATTCAATTATCCATGTGAGCAAAATTACATCAAATTAGCAGTAAACGGCTTGTTAAATATGACACGCAAGAACTTTCCACATTTGTTGTGAGCTGCAGGCTTTCCACCTTTATGTTTCAAGTGTATTCATCATGTATTTCAATGCAAATCAATGTATTTAGTTAGAAAATATTTTCTTTATTATAGTAGCCATTTTTTAATTGGTGTAAAGAATAACTGGTTTACAAAAGCATTTTGATATCGGTAAAGGCGTCAGCAACTTTTATGAAGCATCAAATCACTGGCATATTAACTATCAAAACATGTTTATGACTGCTGAAATGTATTATTGCTTTAAAAAAAGTCACATATTGTGCATTTCTATTATACACAATTTGTACTAAAGCGATCTAAAAAGTTCATATGAATAAGTTTTCTCTTTGCACCACCAGGTGGCAATCTTTGTACTTTCATTTTGAGGGTGCAGATTGCATACGTTTTATTAATATGTATAACTTAATTTATTTTATTAATGACTATAACTTTATATATATATAGTTGAAAAATATGTACCATTTTCCTAAGTGTATGTAACTACTACTGTAAGAAAATATCAGAATTGGGAACATACTTTCTGTATTATCTTTGCTTGAACTGAGCCAATTTAATCCTGTTTATATGAATTGAACCTGCTCCCGATCAGGTTTGACCTAGCAGAACTGTTGCTATGACAACAACTCTCAGCTTTGAAGAACGAAACGATCCTGGATCGTGTCAAATCGTCAACATCCAAATCCAGCTAACTGAGTAATCCACGTACGAAGAACGGACCCCAGATCCGATCTGTCACATATGAGCAAAAAATAAATAAATAAAAAAAATTCGGAATTAGGTCACATTTAAGTGGCAGTGTAAACGGGGCCAGAGGCATTATCATTATAGTTGGTTT
>NC_141037.1:53490000-53565000 GCF_052040795.2 Danio rerio | reverse complement strand
TAAGCAAATCTGCAGTCGTTGAATGCGTGAAGTGTCCATCATTACACACTTCACTTTACCGGCAGAATGAGTGGATCATCCGGGTAATTAAAGTGCACTAAATATTTTTAGAGTTTTCAGTGTGAACAAACTACTTGCACTATTTATACTACAAAATGGCGTAGAATAGTGCATAAGTATGCGATTTGGGACACAGGTAGAGAGAAAAGCCCACTACGGCTATGATGTAGCAGCCAGAGAGTATAGCTGCATCCCAAATCGCATACTTGTGCACTATTCTACGCCATTTTGTAGTATTAATAGTGTAAGTAGTGTGTTCACACTGAAAACATAAAAAATAAGAGCACTTTATTTACCTGGATGTACACTCATTCGACCGGTAAAATGCAGTGTGGAATAATTGACATTTCACGCACTCAACAGTCAAAGCTTTGCTCATGTAGCGGAAGAGGTGGAGCTATCGGGTGCACATGTTGGATAACTTTATTTTGGATGGTGAAAGCTAAATTTTCCTACCAGAGGGATTATAGCGCCTCCCGATGGTGAACACAGTTATATTCACTGAGAGCAGTGTTACACACTGCATGGAAGCTCATTTTCCAAAACCCAATATGCGAACTAACTAAACACACCTGATTTAGATCCTCAGCTCATTAGCAGAGACTGAAAGGCTGCGTCTGAAACCACATACTTCCATACTATACAGTATGCGAGCCGAGTAGTATGTCTGAATTCATAGAATTCGAAAAACAGTATGCGAGAAGTACACGGATGACTTACTACTTCCGGTGAGATTCTTAAGTGCGCATCCCATGCATGCTGTGCAATCCCATGATGCCCCGCAAGCGAATTTATAAATGGGAGTAGAGCGACGTAAATGATGCAGGTATGCCACGTGACTATGTCAAAATGTCGGATGTTGTACGTCCGAATTCCATTCATACTTTTCACATTCATATTGTATAGAACGTACATTTCTAACGGCCGAGTAGTACGTTTAAATTCAAATGCAGTACCTACTGAGCAGTAGGCGGTTTCGGACACAGCCAAAGACCTATAATGAGTGTGACAGACAAAGGAGACATCCAAAACATGCATTGTTGGTGGTCCTCCAGCAACATGGTTGAGAAACACTGGTTTAAAGTAATAGAATTATAAATAATTATAGTACTTGAAAATCTGCATTGAGCATTTCTTTATTTCAAATACTGCCTTTACTCACGTTGTTCATCAAAACTTTGGAACTTTGGAAGCCACTAAGCTAGCAAAGCTCTTGTTAGCTTCTAGCAGCTACGAAAGATCAAACTCATAAATTACAGCTCAGCCGAGACTGATGAAAACAAAAAGCCAATTAAAACCCAAAGTCACCTCCCAATATACTTCAGCAACATCTCTCGCTTGCGTTCCATATTGCTGTGTACAATGTTTCTTTCTTTTTTTTTCTTCTTTGCATAACTAGATGTCTAAGCCAGTGTTTGTTTTAATGATCCCGCCCTGAGTCTGCCTTTCATTTCTACTTCTTTTTTTTTTTTTTTTGCTAAAGACCAGTGCTGACAAGCAAGAACTAGTTTCTGTTTATATAACTTTTCAAAGGACATGAAGTATTATCCTGATATTTAGAATTGCTTTTAGATGCATGAGGTAAAATGCAAGTGATATACGTCTCTAAAGGTGTCTACCCTGATCAGAACATTTCTGCTTTCATTGTGGCGTGACGGTTCCAGTCCTGCAGCAGTCAAGTCCAATAGTGTTCAGAACTTTGCGAATGACAGCCAGCTTGAGTTAGCAGAGAAAGCAGGCAATGTCAGCCTACATCAAGAAAACATCGGTTTAGACACAAGCCGCATACATTGGCAACTACACCACAACTTCCTACACAGAATACAGAAACTTATTTGAGCTGTATGTTAACCTTTAAAATATTGAATCCATTGCTAAAAAAATAAAAATGTCTAGACCAAATTGACAGTCTCTGCTTTATAAAGTGCAGCCTGAAAGTTGTTTACCCGCTCAGCTTCTGTTTACTAGTAGCATATTAAGCTAGGGATGTGTACCAAAAATACATTCTACAACTTACTTGTAGCCAATTAGGCTGCCTAAAACCTATATTGTAGATGTCACAGACTCCCGAATATGATCATTCTGCTATGAGGGACGCTCTTAGTAAAATGTAAAAGACATCTAAAAAGACATACTGTGAAAAATATTGTTTGGAAAATACTTTTTTATATTAGGTCATAAAATAAATACAGTACTACTCTTTATTATTGGGATACTGTGTATGTTTATAGTTATTTATTTTTTATAAAAAAAATGCTCATTGACGTTAATTTAATTCAATATATTTTTGTTTGTTGTGATGAATGTTTCTAAATCCCATTTTGAATCTTGTTTAACCATACATTTTGTTTACTTATTATATTTGTAATTACTAATTTGATGTTTTCAACTTTTATTTTAAGTTTTTATATTTAATTAAATTATTACTCCATCACATAATCCAGTGTTAAGCTGCAGTCACGATAAAGTTTCAGCTTGCAAAATTCTGTCGTACGCTGCGAAAAGGGGCGGGATTAAACAACATAATTATACATTTAGAAAAGTGAGCGATTGCTCCATATTTTAAATTTCTGTCCAGAAAGGTCATGTTTTGATCCTCGATTGGTCTCACGCAGTCAAGTGATGCTATTTCGCAGCCGTATGAGCTTGCGTTTCCGGTCTGATGCATTCGCTTGCGTATGTATGGAAGTTTATGGGGAGAAAAGTATTGTGTGACCATAGCTTTACTCACCGTTGTTAAGGAAGGCACTCAAATATTAGATATTTTCAATTTTTTTTTTCTGACTCATTAATTGTAGCTGTTAGATTCTCTACCAAATGAGCTGATAAGTTAAATCAGGTGTGTTTAATTAGCAAGAGTTGTGTTTGTGTGCCTCGAGGAATAAGACTGGGAAACACTGGCTTCAACAACTACTCAGCTAATCTGTCTGAAGAAAGCCCTGAATAATTGGCAGTTTTCTGATTTACTAGACTCCATTGGGATGCATGACTAAAAGGCCTTTTTTTACTTGTTACATACATAAAACCCTTGAAAACTTGAACTGGAGTAAAATCGACCATATATATATATATATATATATATATATATATATATATATATATATATATATATATATATATATATTTATATAAGAAACAAAAACTTAGACTCTTTTGTATATTTGATGCTTCGTAGCTTCCTAATAACTTGTTATTACTGGAAATATGCCTGTGGTAACAATTGTATAAAAATATACTGCTTAGCTTTCTTGCCTGTAGTCAGCCAGTCCAGACCTTTGTCCAAAAGTCCAGATCACACTAAAAATTGAATGATCTAAACTAATAATAACAACAACAACAACAACAACAACAACAACAACAAAATAATAATAATAGTTTAAAAAGTTGTGTGTAAGATATCTGGTTAAAAATCATGTCGCTAAATAAATTCATTCATCTGAGGCTGAGCGAGAACGAGCTCTAGAGAACGCAGCAGCAGTCTCCGCTTCTCCGTGTTGCCATATCTAGTTATTACAAGCGTTACATCATTTTACTGGTTCATAATATTTAATGTGACAGCAATGAACAAATAATTAGAATTTTTTTTTTTTTAAATACAAGATTCAAGCATATTTGTTCTTTTATTTAGTGGTTAGCTAAGCTAACATTTACAAACTCATGCTAAAGTTCTTAAACATCCACAACAATTTATATTTATAGATCAAAATATTAATTATTTTTCAATGAATATGGTTACAGATGCATTACTTTTGCTGTGATAGACCAGGTTAAGTTTAAAAATGAACTGATAAATAAGAACAAATCAATGGCAAATTGACAAGTGAATGAATGGATGAATAAATGAATGAACAATAAATTATGGATGGACAGAAGGTTGATTGGAAAAAAATGATGAATGAACAAATGATGAATGAATGAACGGATAAACGATGAATGAACAAACAGATAAACGAATAATAAATGAATATGATGAGTAATGAATGAATGGATGAACAAGGAAGAAATGAATGAATTGATGAACAAGGACTGAATGATTGGACAAACAATGAACGAAGAAGGAACCATGGCTGGACAGACAAATGAATGAAAAAAATGAAAATTGAATGAATAAATGAAGGAGTGAACAAACAAATGACAGACGGATGAACGAATAACCAAACGAATGAATGTATAGTATGAACAGACAGATTGAATTAATGGATGCATGAATGAATGAATGAACGATGAACAAACAATTTAACCATGAATAGACAAATGGATGAATGAATAAATGATGTATGAATGACCGAACAAACAAATGACATAAGAACAAAGAAAAAAACAATGGATGTATGGATGAATGAATGAACAAAGGAGTGACAAATGAACCAATGAAAGAATGGATGAGTGAATGATAAACGAATGAATGAACAAATAATGAACAAAACATAAATGGACAAATAACCAATATATGTGAATGAGTGAACAAACAAACTTAGAAAAGATGTATGGATAAATGAATGAAGAAATGAATGAAGGTTAAATGAATGAATGAATGAATGAATGAATGAATGAATGAATGAACAAACATTAGATGAATTAATGGATGAATAAATGAGCCAACAAACAAACTAACAATGAATGGACAAATGGATGAATGAACAAATGAACAATTGATGTATGAATAAGTGAACAACCAAACATACACAATAAAAATGGATGTATGGATGAATGAATGAACAAATGTGTGACAAATGAACTAATGAACAAATTAACTTACAATGGATGAATGAACAGACAGCTTGAATGAATGGATGGATGAATGAATGAATGAAACTAAAAATAAATGGACAATGGGTGAATGGACAAATAACGATAGATGTATAAATTAGTAAAAAAAACAAACAAACAAATGAACAAACTTAAAATGGATGTACTGTATTGTAGTGTTGTAAATGAATGAACAATGAATGGATGGATGATAAAATGAATGAACAAGCAATAGATGAACAAATGGATGAATGAATAAGCAAACAAAAACAAATGACAGAGGGACAAGCAAATGAACTAACAATGGATGGATGGATGAATGAACAAATAAATGAACAATGAATGAACAGACATATTGAATGAATGAATGAATAAATTAATTAAAGGCATTATACATTCCTTTATGCTACAACAGCATTTGAGGGCCTAAAATGGTCCATTTTAAAAGGTTTAGATGTGAAAACTAACTTAATGTTCTCCCTGTGTAAACTACAAAATCCTGATAAAAATAATAGCATCGTATGTATGCTCATCATATCTCCATTCTATATGTATGACCTTGCAAACTCCTGATATGTCTGCCATAATAAAACATTGTTTTATTAAGCAAAGTGTATAGTATCGACAGCATTGACATATGTATTCAAAAATCATAAAAAGGATGCTTTTTATTTATTTTATTTTAAAGTACATCATTGTTGTGTAAATATACACTAAGAGGACATTTAATGCACTCGCTAATTGAGTTATTTGATGACCGCTCCCCTATCATGACCAGTCAAGCCTTTTCCTATCTCCATTCATCCCAGCTCAGCTACAGATGAATGGCATTGAGCAGCTCAAATGAATGATTTTCGATCAAATCAGGTGACCTAATCTGTGAGCCGGAAGATCAGTTATTGTTTACAATGGTTGTGTGGAGGGTGGGGGATCATTGTGTCGTTGAAAATGTGATTGCTTTAGGCATCAGTGGACTGGCATGAGGTAAAATTAAAGCTTTTGTCAAGTAGGGAAGCAGAGAATAATTATGTGTTTCCCCAGTGAGAAGGCCGTAGACCTGGCTAAAGCTTAAACAAACACTGTAATTAAATATATCTGAGATTTATGCCTCTAATGAATAACACACACTTGCTTGGCACACACAAAAAAAAGAGCCAGGCGAAAATAAATGCTGCAGAGTGCACAGAAAAAGCGAAAGATATTGTACTGCAGAGATTATAATGGCATTCTTAAGAACACCATCTGCATCAGCATTACTCTATGGCTGGCACAAATCTTTTCACAGCCATTGAATTTATGGTAATAGAAGTGGGATGGTCTGGGGTGTGGGGGGGATTTGCTGTCCTGATGTTCACAAGGTGGCTCTTCGAAGGTTGGGCCAAGTACATATATAATACCTGGGAAAAGTGATGAGTTAGCAGTCATATCCATCTCAATGGTAGTAGCTCAGCTACCGAAAGACCCCTGGAATCATGCAGTTTGCTAGCCTTTTAGAATGGGCATCCAATTCTGCAGCCAGTTTCTGTTCCTTTCTTTTTTCACTGTTGTAGCTAAGCACTTTGGAGCTGCATGAAGTTGTTTTTAGTCACAATTTGGATCGACTAATAAGTAAGAGTAAGTACAGTCCTGAGCAATGCTGTGAAAAGCTGCAGGCAGGCAAAATATAACCATTTCAAAATCACATTAAAGAGCCCTTCACATTCCATGTGCTATATTCTACAAGTATGTGATGTTTTATAAACAAATTTCGGGAGGAGCATGAGCAGTCATTGACGAGGCTAATTCATCATACACAATCATTCTATTATCCAATCAGCTCAAGAGCGAAGCCCTATAAATAGTCAAACACGACATACCTCTGTTTTCTCTCGAATTTAGCGTCCCTCCACCACCCAGATACACAGATTAAACCTGATACCTATTTAAATCTGAGGGGGGAGCATTCCAGAGCCAGGCTAGACACTGATCTCGGACCCTATCTCTTTTTATCCCGATAAGGGGAAAAACAGGAATTAGGGTGTCCCCCAAGTTCAGAGCCCTCTCCTCAAACAGCTTGCCAAATACTCATATTCTATTCAGTCAAATAGTGTGAATTCGTGAAATGATATAGCAGTGATGTTTCCTGGAAAAAGTTCTGGAATTTCTTTTGTGCCTCGATATATAGTGCTTTTGAAAACCTTTTACATGTACTAAATTAGCTAAATCATAACAATAAAATGACCACATTTTAATGACTACAATTTTATTTGAAGGTCAAGAGTCTAGAGATAGCATTTTACCACCATTGACAAGACAGCACACTATTGCTACTACAAGCATAGAAATATCCTGTCATAATGTTATTTGAGTGAACTTTGGTTTTTAGAGAATATAAGTATATGTATAAAAAGGTGAAGTATCCACATGGGGAATATTGAGCTTTTTTGAACTTTGACCATATGCGTACAAGTTAATCGGCGGTGCACTCCACTGAAATGAATGTTTCTTGGCTCAATGCTTTCAATGCTTACAAGCTTTCTTCAACTATTATCACTATTACTAATGCTAGGGTGACTAGGTGTTCTATGTTTCTTAGTGCACTCTTAAATTTTAGCAGCTTATTTGGTGTACCGAGAAAATCATAATTTGGCCTGTACTTTATTTTTACTAAATTAACTTTCATGCTTAACACTAATAGTGGTGTTATGTTATGCACAAATTGCTTTGTCAAAATATAATGGCGACCACAGACTAACAAAATTAATGTTCCTGTTGATTAATCTAAAGTTATTGATATTATGATCCAGGGAAACTGGCTCCAGTGTCATTGATGGAGAGCGATGAATAAATATATTTAGATATGTATGCAATTTATTTTTGTTATATAAAGTAAAAACAATAACTAACTTTTGCAGGTATGCTGAAAGAAACATATTTATCAGGTCTTATATAATCATTGGATCTTTTAATCCATAGGACCAACCGACTGTCCGAACGACAAACCAACTACTGACTGACCAACCATCCAACCTACTGACCATCCAATCAACCGAACATCCATCCAACCAACAAACAGACCAACTGACCAACCATCCATCCGACTGATCATCCAACCTACCAACCAACCAAAAAAAACCACCAACCAAACACTATCAACTGACCAACCTACCAACCATCCAACTTACCTACCATCCAACATCTAATCAATCAACTAACCGACCAATTATCCAACCGACAATCCAACCAGCCATCCAACCTACCAACCAGCCAACTGACGGACCAACTGACCGATAATCCAAAGTCTGACTGACCAACCAATCAACCAACCAACAGTGCAATTGACCAACCATCCAACCTACCTACCATTTAACTTAGACCAACTGACCAACCATCCATTCAACTGAACATTAAACTGACCCACCATCAATCCTACTGACAAAAAAAAAAGACTAACCAAAAAATAAGGATCAACTGACCAACAACAAACCAACCATCAAACTGACCGACCGACTGACCATCCAACCGATCAACCAATCTACTTACCTTCCTACCACCTGAGTATCCAACCTACCAATCATTTAACCTACCTAACATCCAACTGTCCAGCCAACCAACTAATCGACCAACCATCCCACTGACCGGCCGCCCAACCAACCAACAGACCAATTGATAAGCCATCCAAGCGACCGACATTCCAACCTACCTAGCATTTAATTTACAGACCAACTGACCAACCAACGAACATTAAACTGAACGACCATCAAACCTACTGACCAACCAAAAAAAAAAAATTACCAACCAAAAAATAATGACCAACCAACCATTCAATCATCCAACAACCAACTATCCAACAACCAACCAACCAACCAACCAGCTGTCCATCTAACCCAGGGGTCACCAATCCTGGTCCTGGAGGGCCGGTGTCCCTGCAGGGTTTAGTTCCAACTTGCCTCTACACACCTGCCTGGAAGTTTTAAGTATACCAAGTAAGAGCTTGATTAGCTTGTTCAGGTGTGTTTGATTAGGGTTGGAGGTAAAATCTGCAGGACACCGGCCCTCCAGGAACAAGTTTGGTGACCACTGATCTAACCAATCAACCAGTCGACCAAACAACTGACCTACCAACCTACCGACTGAGTATCCAACCTACCAACCATTTAACCTACCTACCATCCCACTGACCAACTGACCGACTAACCTACCAAAAACCAACCATCCATCCAATCCAATCAATCTAAAAATGAATATTTGGTCAAACTAAAGAAAACAAACAAAAAAAACAATGCTGTTAGATCAGAAAAGCCATTTAATTGTTATGCTGTAACTGTGATTAGACTACAAATAATATATATATATATATATATATATATATATATATATATATATATATATATATATATATATATATATATATATATATATATATATATATGAGAGAGAGAGAGATAACATAACTGAATAATTTATAATATAAAAAATATGGCCACCCTAACTGCTATAAGTAATAATAATGTTTACATTGACAACTGTATTTTAGACACTGGGGAAAAAAAAAAAAAAGACTGTTTTGAACTATAACTTTTTTCCCTTTTTTCTGTCAATCTTAAGGTACATTTTGAAGTCTCGCCTGAACGGCAATGCTACGTGTAGCATTTCTGATTTTTTACATCAAATATTACACACTGTTGCTCCATCCCCGTTGGTTTTACCACAGCCCTCCAATTCTTTGCAGATACCTTGTCTGTTTTCACTTTTGAAAAAGAATTGATTCTTTCGGGTTTGTGTACCACACCGTGTGCTTCAATACCCTCCGAGCTTAAGCAATCCCTCTATGCAGCGTGTCTCTAAAATTAGGTTGTGTTTGGCAACTTGGTGGCGGCAAATAAAGTCTGAAATTCAGACGAACGCCTGAGTCAATCAATGATCTCTGTCCCTCATGTTTGTCAATATCTGCATTTGCTCTTTGTCAAGAAATTGTGTACTTTAGCAGGGCGACTAATGACATTATCGTGTGGTCAGACCCACACCGAAGGCAGCTGCCATTCAGATTGGATAAGAATCTATTGCAAGTGGCAGACAATAGACCAAATGACTGGCGAAATTATGCGTCGAGTTCCACAAGCAAGTCGAATCAAGGACAGGAGGCTCAAATGAGACTGTGATACCTCAACAGCGAAGCGAGTCAGAACAGCTGGAGCGTCGAGTCTAACTAGGACGTGTATGTGTGTTATGTTTGTGTTTTTTTTTTTTTTTTCTAGCCGAGGCGAGTAAGGAGCATCTTTGCTAACAAGATGCTGCGGTGCCTCTTGCGCTCATTAGCTGTCTCATTTGTGATCTCGTTTTGCAGGATGTGCTAAAGGGCCTCTGGGCACTAGGAGCCCGATACGGCTGCACAAAGATTCAAGCCTGCAAACACATGGGTGATTCTATAATTGCAGGTATTATGTGTCCAAATCCATCATTTTTTGCAGCATTTTTTTAAGGTTATATTTTCAATTATTTATTTAATTTAAAAATATATATCTAGATTATATTATTATTTAAAATGAGTTTATTATTTGCATAGATTACACAATGTTAAATGTGTCAAATCAATATATATATATATATATATATATATATATATATAAATATATATATATATATATATATATATATATATATATATATATATATATATATATATATATATATATATATATATATATTTTTTTTTTTTTTTGGTTTTTGCTCCAAATTGGTTGATTTTCCACCTCATGGGTCATTATGTAATCAACGTATTTTTATTTTGCAAATGCGTTTATTAATGGTACTTATAATAAATAAAAGCTCTAATTTGGTTTTTTTTTTTTCAAATTCTACAACATTAAATTGTTTTAAAACATATTTCAGCAAACAGAAATGTGTCTGTAAATCTCAATAATATCTTGATACAGCCTTGATGACGCAAGCTGAGACTGCATCTCTCAGTGATGCAATTTCAGACACAATGCATTCAATGGAGCTAGTGATATCACTGTGAGGAGTACAGTAGGATTAGGGGTGGAGTGCATTAAAAAGCATTGGATGCAGCTCTGATTGCACTGTACCAGGTCTGCATCCAGACCCCTCTCGTAAATCGTCTATTCTGTTACCATACTTTGCATGGCACAGGATCTCAATGTGACATGTTGACGTTGTACCTCAACATACCCCAACGCATGAAAATCAGGTTGACGTCAGAACCCAATGTCAGGCCAACCCCAATGTCCGAAGTCCAGCCTAAAAATCAACCGAATATCAACGTCTAATCATGTTACACCTTGAAGTTGTGTGAGCGTTACCACTATGAGATCTATCAGAGGTTGGATTTTGTTCACAAAAAAAAATCAAGCAAATATAATCTTAATTTGACGTCATTATTGTACGTCAAAATAACATTGTACTTAAATGCTGGCTAGACATTAAATTTTGGTCACCTGACATCATGACCTAAATATAATATTTTATGGTGTTGTGTGCCTGCTGAGCACTGAAATTATCTCCCACAACAGTGTAAAATAAATAAATAAATAAAAAATATAAAATAAAATAAAAAAAAAACTGAAAATTAATGTAATTTTCTCTCACTGACAAGATGTTAAGCACCAAAAGGTGTGTGTGCACTCTCTCTGAGAAAATATTTTCATTAAAAATGACCTTACACAAAGTTATTTTGTAAACTGTGAATAATGTTACCACAATTTTAAAAGGGAGACAGAATTTTAGACTGGTCACATGTTAATCTTCATTAGTGCCATGTGGTCTTAGCATTTATGCTAGCTTGTGGAGTTTTTGGCTAAAAATAGTTTTGTTATGTGGGTTGGCTAACAGTATGTGACAGAATTGACAGTCATGTATGTGCAAAATTAAATTAAGTTTAATAATTAACTAATTTTAAGAGGAGCACGCGCTTGGTCAGTTGGATTGTTGGTTGGTTGGATAGTTGGTAGGTTGGTTGGTTGGTTTGAAGGTGGGATGGTTGGTTGGTTGGTTGATCCATATTTTTGATTGACCTTTTTTTTTTTTTTGGTCGGTTGGTTTGATGATCGGTCAGTTTAATGTTTGGTCGGTTGGTTGGATGATTTGTTTAAGTTAAATGGTAGATCGGTTGGATATTTTTATATATTTATATATACAGTTGAAGTCAGAATTATTAGCCCCCTTTTAATTTTTATTATCTTTTTTAAATTTTTTAATAGAGCAATTAAATTTTCACAGTATGTCTGATAATATGTTTTCTTCTGGAGAAAGTCTCATTTGTTTTATTTCGGCTAGAATAAAAAAGCAGTTATTATTTTTTTAAAAAACATTTGAGACAAAATTATTAGCCCCTTTAAGCATTTTTTTTTTCGATAATCTACAGAACAAATTATCATTATACAATAATTTGACTAATTACCCTAACCTGCCTAGTTCACCTTATTAACCTAGTTAAGCCTTTTAATGTCACTTTAAGCTGTATAGAAGTGTCTTGAAAAATATCTAGTAAAATATTATTTACTGTCATCATGGAACAGATAAAATAAATGAGTTATTAGAAAAACGTTTTTTAAAACTCTTATGCTTAGAAACGTATTGAAACAATCTTCCCAGAACAGAACAGAAATTGGGGATAAAAATAAACAGGGGCGCTAATAATTCTGACTTCAACTGCATATCATCATTTCATTTCTACAACTATCTTTGTCTGGAAGAAACCCCCCTCCTTCCTTTCTTCCACCCTTATCCAGAATCGTCGGCACGGCGGCCCAGTGATTATCACTGTTGCATCATAGCAGCAATACCATTGGCTTTAGGTCCTCGCTGGACCATCTGGTATTTCTATGGGGAGTTTGCATGTTCTCTCCATGTCCGCATGGGTTCCCCTGGGTTCCTCCAACAGTCCAAACATGCCGTATATTCATTCATTTTCTTTTTAACTTAGCCTTTATTAATCTGGGGTTGCCATAGCAGAATGAACCGCAAACTTATACAGCACATTTTTCTATGCAGCGGATGCCCTTATTGTCGCAACCTATCACTGGGAAACATCCATTCACACTCAATCACACTCACACACTATGGACAATTTACTTACCCAATTCACCTGTACCACTTGTCTTTGGACTTGTGGGGGAAACCGGAACACCTGGAGGAAGCATAGAAACATGCAACCTCCACTCAGAAATGCCAACCAACCCAGCCTAGGCTCAGCCAGTGACCTTCTTGCTGTGGAGCAACAGCACTATCTACTGCGCCACTGTGTCGCCACATGGTCTAAGTCTCCTAGATGTCTTGCTCTCGGGAAGTTCACCTTAGACTCAGCTGCAGGGGAAATGAGAGATCGACCTAAGCTCAATCTCCCCTCGCCCTGCTAAAGGGAAGGAGTCCTAGACTCGAGGATCCCTTGAGCTCAGGGCTCTCTCCCGGGACAGCATGCCAAACAAGCTTTTTATAAATCGTGAGCCAAGTGTGAACTCTAGAAGAGAGCTTGTGTTTCTCTCTTTGTGTGTTTGTGTGTGTGTGTGTATGTATTTACAAGTGAAATATCATCTTGCTTTCTAGTGTTGAAATGTAATGGCTGCTTATTTAACAGAACAACAAATAAATATTGTTTCTTGCTACGATTCGTTGCCATTACTACACATTACCCAATTTGTCTCGAGTTGACAAACAATACTATAAAGCAAATTATGTTTTCCTCTAGAATTAAAAAAAGTTATGTTTTGGCAAGTACTGAATTAAATATGCTTCATAAGATTAACAAAATATTGCCATTTACAAATGTTTTCCTTAACTTTTCGAAATGCCGAATGCATCTGCAATTATAGAATCGCCCCATGTAATCCTCGACCGCAGAGGACGCTTCAGCATTTCTGAATATTTCCTTCCATTTTCTCCTTCACTGACGAGGCGAGGTTATCTTTCTCTCCCCAAAGCTTGTCAAGTCTTGTTAAGAGAAGTGTCAGATTTAATAGATGGCGCTGGATTAGTTCCCCGTCCCTCTTACTCACTCTTCCGTACAATCATCTCACTGCCATCTTTACCTCGGCAAATGGAAGATGGATTGCTTGCTTTAAACCACGTCTTGCTTCTAAGCCCTCCGTCCTCTTTGCCACCTCCCATGCCCCCCCTCCAAAAAAAAAAAAAAAACAAGCAGAACAGATGCACTCCATCCAGAGAGTTTCGTGAGATGAAGGTAAAGAATGGTAGAAACGAGTCCCACAGGGCACCGAGGGGTTTTTCTGATCCAGGCTGCTCTCTTCCCTGGAGATCTCATTTGAGGTGAGGAGCCGAGGCTGAATGGATCCTTGACCACGAGGGATTAGAAGAGCCTGTGTGATGTCTCGCGGCTGGCTCTATACCTTCTCTCCATCTTGCTCTCAGACTCTGCTTGCAATTTAGTGCTAGCCGGGCCAACTTTGTACCAATCATCGCATGAGCAGCACTGGGGGATGAGGCGGGAGTTGTACTTAGGTGCTGCGATTGGTATAAATCTATTGCAGAACATGCTTTAATGACCTTTGCAGTGAATCTGTTCATTTTCTCAATGTATCGCTCTATACATTTAATATTTAATGAATAGCTATTGTCAGCGTTCACTTTATTAGGTACACCTGTCTAACTGCTTGTTAGCGCAAATTTCTAATCAGGCAATCACATGGCAGAAACTCAATGCATTTAGGCATGTATACATGATCAAGATGACGTGCGACAGTTCATACAGAGCATCAGAGTAGTGAGGAAAGGGGATTTAGGTGACTTTGAACAGGACACGGTTGTTGGTGCCAGAGTATTTCAGAAACTGCTGATCTACATTAATCTCATGCACAAACATCTCTAGGGTTTACAGAGAAACTTCAGAAAAAGATAAAATATCTATTAAGCCACAGTTTCTATAGGCATAAATGCCTTGCTGATGTCAGAGGAGAATGGCCAGACTGGCTTGAGCTGATAGAAAGGCAACTCAAGTTTCCATTTGTTACAAACGAGGTCTGCAGAAAAGCATCTCTGAATGAACAACACGTTTAACCTTGAGCCAGATGGGCTACAGCAGCAGAAGACCACACCAAGTGACACTCTTGTTATCTAAGATCAGAAAACGAAGGCTACAATTCACACAGGCTCACCAAAATTAGACAATAGAAGATTAGAAAAATGTTGCCTTGTCTGATAAGTCTCCATTTCTGCCGTTACATTCAAAGGGTAGGGTCAGAATTTGGCATCAACAACACGAAAGCATGGATCCATCCTGTCTTGCATCAATGGTTCAGGCTGGTGGTGGTGGTGTAATGGTGTGGGGGATGCTTTCTTGGCACACTTTTGGCCCATTACTACCAATTGAGCATCGTTTTAATGCCACAACCTCAACCTGAGTATTGTTGCTGACCATGTCCATCTCTTTATGACCACAGTGTACAGATCTTTTAATGGCTACTTTCAGCAGGATAACACGCCATGTCAAAGCAAAATTAGCTTGAAACTAATGTTGTGTTACAAAGCTGAACACAATGTACAAATGTGCATCAGCTTCAGCAATTGAACTATTTGTGTGTGCAGCTTTAGAAGCTCATAGACGACATCTAATTTGGCTTTGAGGTCATTCTCTTTCAAGAGCTATACGAATACTGAAAATTACATCATATAAATACTTTTAAATAAGTTTGGTGGTAACATTTTCACTGATGTTACCAACCAAGTGTTTTGCTATTACAACTGACCTGGGGTATTATAGCCTAGAATTCATTCTCACTACAGGCAACAGCTATAACATGTACACAAATTTGCAATTCAAATAAACAAAGATCTTCTAAAAGATCTCTAAAGAGGTAAATATAAGTCTTTTACTTTTTTTTTTATTTATCTCTTTGTGGCTAAGTGTTAAAGGTTTTAAGGTCTGCTGGGACTGGGCCACTTGTGAGGGATTTGAGACACAGGGCTGGGCCCGCCATTGAGAACAGCAAGAGTGGTACAGTATGAACAGGTCTGAATCTCCAAAAGTCTCCATTGACACAAAAAAAAAAAAAAAAAACTATATTAAACTATATATATAAAGTTACTATATTTGTTTCTGTTCGCTTTGATAATTTTTAAATTGAGGTAATGTAATGTAATGTTTATTTATAAAGTGCATTTATTGTGTATGCACCCAAAGCGCTTCACAATCATGAGGGAGGGTCTCTCCACACCACCTCCAGTGTGCAGCATCCACTTGGATGATGCGACGGCAGCCACAGGACAACAGCGCCAGTGCACTCACCACACACCAGCTATTGGTTATCGTAAGGATCGAAAGAGGGACTTTGGCCAGGACACCGGGGTTGCACCCCTACTGTTTCACGAGAAGTGCCATGGGATTTTTAATGACCACAGAGAGTCAGGACCTCGGTTTTAACGTCTCATCCGAAAGACGGCGCCCACTGACAGTGTAGTGTCCCCTTCACTTTTACTGGGGCATTAGGACTCACACAGACCAAAGGTTGAGCCCCCCTTGCTGGCCTCACTAACACCACTTCCAACAGCAACCTAGTGTTCCCTAGTGGTTTCCCATCCAGGGACTGACCAGGCTCAGCCCTGCTTAGCTTCAGTGAGTAACCGGTCTTGGGCTGCAGGGTGACATGGCTGTGGCCTTCAGGTATCTAAAAAGCCACTAAATATTGCTGCAAAACTGCAACCATCATTATAAACTTCATAACAGCAACACGTGCGATAAAGAATTCAGCAAAATTATGATATCGAACAGTCAGTAATATAATGTACAGGTATTTGACCAGGATCTGTATGCTGTCTAAATGAAATGGTCTATGCGTTTCACTCTTTGTTTAGATTAACAGCATATCCTGGAACACATTTAAGAATAGTGATCTTGGTTTTCATGATGAAAAACTTTTACATTTTTAAAGTTAGATTTTATATTGGATTTCGAACAGAAGGTCTGCAACAAAATGAACAACTATTATATTAAGCAGGCATTTAGAAAAATGTTGAAGCATTTCAGAGATATATACATTAGACGTCGCTTACACTGTTGTTGTCTATTGTAAGGAATGCGTCAATAGAACCGCCATTTTAGTACAGGGTAGCGCTCCCTTGAAATGAATGCAGGACCAAGCT
Organism: Danio rerio; assembly: GCF_052040795.2. Lineage (NCBI taxonomy): Eukaryota > Metazoa > Chordata > Actinopteri > Cypriniformes > Danionidae > Danio > Danio rerio. The sequence continues at coordinate 53,548,098 of NC_141037.1, read as the reverse complement.
GCTTGTCTGTGGCCAACCAGAGCCAGAGATATACACATAAACCTATGATCGGAAGTTTCCCTGGAGGTCAGTATGCAATTTTTGTTTTAATTACGGAAATTATAATTTTAATTTCTTATAATTATAATTTCGCACTGAAATTCCTTACAAAAAAAGCTTGCGTTTGTGTGTATGGAAATGTACTATCCTCCCTCCCTGTTAAATTTGATCTAATCCATGTCCTGAAACACACCTCCTCTCCTGCTTTCACTTTCTCATACTGACGGAGGGAGCGATTCATTTGTGAATGAATCTCTGTTATGAACGACTCCTTAACCTCTTTGCCGACAATAATACAAGTTTCTGGCACCGCAGCATCTTGTGGTCATATTTATTTTGCATTGTTTGCTTATTTTATTCAACAAAATTAGCATAAGCCGAGTATTTAGTGCGAGTTTGTGCTACTTTGCCTTAAAGTGAATGCAGTAAGTGACTGTATTATCATCAATAACGTTACCTGTTTAGCACAAGTTCATTACATACAAAAACGTATAACTAAATCTTACCTATGAAATGTTTTGCCTTTGTGCATTGTTTTCTTTGTTTGCTCGTAACTTCACCCGTAGACAGCGCTAAAGTCGGTAGTCACGTACAGTAGTAACACTGTCTTGACTAGTGTGGTTGAATGATGTCTGTCCTGGAAGCACTGTACCAATGTGGCGGCGCTATTGACGCATGCTCAGGGTCCCTATGCGAGATCTAGTGTATATATCTATGGGAGCATTTTACATTTTCATGCCTGATTCATGAAGTTAAATCAGTGGGGGCATAAAAATAACAAATGTTTCTTATCTGAGACTATGCAACAAGGTGTTTTCCATCTCAAGAAGGGCTACAGTTTATATCACTGCCAAACGTGGGTGATCTTTTAGCAGCGTTATCTGTATAATAACAAAAAAAGATTATCAGCTCAGCTCAAATCCTCTGATTTGTCTGATCATAACCTTGGAACTGAAGAGGATTAGCAGATCATAACTATACAGACAGCCTTACATTAGCATGGTCAGCGGCTCTTCGTGTCTTAGCTAACATCCGAGCGCTAAAGCTCCCATTAACTGAATCACTGGGGCGTTAAACTGCAGGAACCATTCAGCTGCATAGATATAGCAGCCAAGTGCAGGAACAGAAATAAAACATTCCTCTCTGGATGAATTTTGGATGAAATACCTGTCGGAATGGATTCAGACACTTCATTGCTGGTAAAAAATTGCATTCATGTCATGCAAATCATTGTTTATGTTCACCAACTCAGTATGATGCAAGATGGCATTAACATTTCAAGATAAGGCTCAATTAGTTAATGTTAGTACTAACAGAAACTATAAACAATACATTGTAAAACAAAATCCATAATTTTAGGGGTGGCTGGGGTGCCGAAAAAAAGTAAAAAAAAAAAAATGGCTCTTAAATAACAGATATGTACCGTAAAATAACGGATATTAAATTACAGAAATTTATCAGAATTTAAATGTAAGGAGATTTCTGTAAATTAAGATCCATTATTTATCAGTAAATTTCTGTAATTTAACACCCATTATTTTACTTTTTCTTTTTTTTTTTTTCTGGCACCCCAGCTACCGGATATAAACCGTAAAATTACGGATTTTTTGACAGTGTAGATATATTGCAATATTTATTCATCTTTTTTAGAGGAAAACTCTCCCAAAATTTTGATTTACTCACCATTTTAACCACCAAGTTTACCACTAAAGAAAATTATTTGAAGAAAGCTGAAAATCTGTTATTGCCGACTTCCATAATAGCTAAAGAAAGAAAGTTTACAACATTTTTTCCCCCCAAATATCTTCATTTGTGCTCTAAAGAAAGAAAACACAAGTGAAGGTTGAGTAAATAGCAATTTTCATTTTGGGTGAACTATCTTTTCAAGTTAACACTTTTGAGAGTACAGAAATAAACATTTTTTTTCAACACATTATGTAAATATATTTTATATGAAGCCTTAAGATGCAAAAACCTTTATGTGCCATCACTTAGAAGTTTTTCCCTTGTTTAGTTACTCCATTTTAGAGAAAATTAATGGAAAGGCTTCTTTCCTATAAAAGTAAAATGTTTAAAACTACATACATGAGCAAAAGAAAATAAATAAACATTTTGAAGAAAATTCCAGATGGCACATTTGATGAACATTTTATATTTGTCATTAAAAAAAGAAAGAAAGAAAAAAGTAAAAATGCTACAGTAAAAATCTCTAACCTGTTTAATGTTAAGTTTTTTTTTTTTTTTTTTTTTTTTTAATTCTCATAAATTTGGTTTCCCGTGATTCCCTGTAGGACACTTTGTTATGCTTTTTAGTGGACATCACTATAATTAATTTCATTCACATTAGAGTTTTGTTTCATCTAATGTTGGTAAATAATGTTTATAATTAATGGTGCTTTAATTGTATGCGTGTTACCATGATGGTGTTCAGTAGTTGTGTGAGTTACACTGAGCAGTTTTTGTATCATATTCACACTTGCTAAGGGTTGTGTTTCTGTCTGTATAACAAAGTTAGATTGTAAGATGTTAGTACTTTCAAACATTGGTGTATGACACAAGTCCAAAATAAGGCAATTAACCATATATAATATTTAACATTCCTACTGTTTTTTTATTTTTTATTTATCATTAAATTCTGGCAACCACAGCTGTTGTTGTTTTTTTTTTACCGTAAATTTTATGGATATGACTTGTATGATTATCCCTATTATGCGATGATTTACTTGTAGAAATATAAGCTATTTATATATTTATATAGGGCTGCTCATGCGGTTTCTGTCGCCATCTTGTGGATGAACATCATCAACCGTCTTTGCTCAAAATGTGCGGTCTCTCAGAAATTATACATTTTAAAATAGACACTATCCTTATAAATAAACTGCACAGTTGCAATCTAAACAACTACATTTTCGGCTAAAAAGCTTCAAAAGTACATTATGTTGTCCAACAGGAGCAATATTTGTCAAACTGTAGAGTGTCCTCTACTTGTTGCTGTTTGTGGGCAGAGTAATACATAAGGGTGAAGTGTTAAGAGGCTGAACGAGTGCTGTGACTGGCAGATTATCGCATGGTCATCAGCCAATCCGATTCAAGAACCAGACAGAACTGTTGTATAAATAATGTACAACACTGTCCAATAATCACAATTAACTACTTTCCTACATGCTTAATAATACAAGATTTACTGTTTATTAGTACCCGTAAAGCATAATCGTATTGTGCACCCCTAATCCTAATACCTAAACTCAACTACACCTATATTACTGAGCAGCTTATTAGTATTTTATTTAGCTGAATGTCTTAGTTAATGATTTGTTAATAGTAAGAATTGTACCTTAAAGGAAAGTGTGACCCTATTGGGTTAATGAAAACAAAGTGATTCATTGTTAGTCTCTTACAGTGGACAACTTTGATTGTCAACAATGGATTAGCAAATGCTGAACTGTGATTAATGAATGTGTGAGTAAATACATTACCTAATTGAACCTTATTGTAAAGTATAACTAGATGCCCAATCGACACATTTGCAAGACAATTTCCATGATCACAATTATTTTATTTACATTTAGTTATGCATTTATGGATATCCTGCATAGGCAATTGACTAATTGGTGACTTGACCGCATGCCAAATTACCAATGGAAGATTACATGCTCCAGGATGTTTCTCTGAGCTTTTATCAAGAAAGGTTTCATTATCACCGGATATGTAACCACTGTTGACGTGGGTGAATTGGTTTCATCTTGATTGTCTCTTGTTGTCTCACATGTCGCTTGGTGTTTAATTAAGATGTCATCAGATGGAGGAAACAACATGGCAGCAACGTACCTTAAAATCTCCGGATTATCAGAGATGTTTATCTCTGAGGAAGCAGTTAACACATTTTAGCGGCCGAGTTGACAATGGAGACCTCTTGCTAATTGAAAATAGACTTAAACATGAAATTAAATAGTCTAAGAAGTTACTACTTTCAGGAACACAATTATATATTACTGAGGTTATCTAATACTATATGCTGTCTTTTTTTTCTTCTGTATTGTGTCAGTCTATGAAGTCCACTGAAGGGGTAGTGCAGGGACCCAAATGCAGTTTAATTGACCCCCCACCACCACCAAAAAAAAAAAAAAAAAAAAAAAAAAACATAAGAACATGGCAAAACAACTAAGACACATCAACAGCTAGTTGTGTGAAACAAAGCTAGACCATAGATATTGCATATGGACCCTAAGCATGTGTCAATACTGCCGCCATACTTGTACAGTGCTCACAGGAAGCTTGGCTATTAGACCGTGCCCGTAGCCAGGGGGAAACGAACCACCCGCGACAGCCAAAAGGTCCAGAATTTGTCCTTTTAATTGTTTAATGTAATTTAATATTATATGATATATTTATTATATAATTAATATAATGTATTTATATTCAATATATATTGTATTAAAGTGTAATTTTAAATAACTCTTTCCAGTGATTCAAATCCCAGACCTTAAAGCCACAATACTGTGACACGAGTCACTACATAACCCACTGAGTGGTAACATTTAAATCTTTGATGCGACATCCATAGGCGAAAGGAGCAAGGCAGAAAAGGCAGGCATCAGCGTCATTATTTCAAGATATTGAACATATGTTCAAAAAGACTGCCAAACAGGTTAAGGCAAAAGTACTTACTTCCTAACAGATGAAAATCTGCCCCTATCCATGAGGTTCTAGGCGAAACTGGTCGCATTAGCCGGGACGTCCTGTATATTTATTGACTTGTCCAGTACATGACCTCTCTTTCTCTATTGTTGACATTATTATTATTATTATTATTATTTTTTTAAATAACTGTCTGACGAAGGCTTTAATGGCAAGCAGAGTCCTCAGCTGTCATGTCACTTCACAGCAAAAGATGCTAATCCCGTCACGACGGTTTTTGAGGCTGTTTGGTCACTTGATTTGTTTTATTCTGATCAGATGTAAATCTCATCGCACAAAACACTTCAGAAGGTAATCTGGGATGCATTCCAGATGAAACTGGAGAGGTCCAATACTTTTCTGGACAAAATTAATTATGACCAGCAGAAAATCTGACCTGCGCTTTTACAACCAAAATTCAGTTAAAAACAGGTTAACTATAAGCACAGCATGTGTTCTAACTGTTCAGGCCTGTAGCCAGGGGCCCCACCCCTCACTGACAAAGGTCCAGAATTTGTCCCATATATTAACATATCTTGTCCTATTTTGATTGCTATGCCATCAAAAATAATGAAAATAATCCATCGAAAAAGGGTTTAAGACCAAACGGAGTCCTCTGTTGGCTGTTGTTATATATATATATATATATATATATATATATATATATATATATATATATATATATATATATATATATATATAAACAGTATATATACACAGTATATATATATATATATATATATATATATATATATATATATATATATATATATAACAGTATATATACACAGTATATATATATATATATATATATATATATATATATATATATATATATATATATATATATATATATATATATATAAAAGCAACCTCAACAAGAACAGCAAGTGAACTGCTCAGTTTCTTTTGCCTTTCCCTTGCACAAGTAATTGGTTACCCATGCTGTTGGTTCTGTTGTTATGCTTTACTTGTATGTCAAAATTAATTTGTTTTAGTACTTCAGATACTGTAATCAGCTCTCTGTTCCTGTTGTAGATCTGTACTAAGTGTCAATTTCTAAAATGCTAATTACAAAATTGAGGAGAGATTTTTAATCATGGCATCTTGATTTTTTACGTTCAGTGAAGTAATTTAGTGAAATTAAACACCTTTTGAATTCTTACCTTCAATTGTTTTTCCCCTCAAGTGTCTTCACCTGTTGAGTTTTCAAAAATGTACTGTTACTGTTCTGTCAAAACACCAACAAAGTAATTTAATCACAAACACATTAGTAATTATAATGATGAGTGGAATAGAGAACGTCTAAACTGTACACTGGAGGATAAACAGAGCACAATGAAAAAGGTACAATGATAGGATGCACACTTACCAGGCTAGGTTGCAGGGAGGCTGCAAACAAACAAATGATAACACAGGTTATGGTCCACGCTGGCAGCATACAATCATAACAGGAGAGCAGTGAGGGTTGAAGCAGGCAGCAGCAAATCATACACAAAGTAAACAGTCCAATAGGCTCCAGCAAATCATTCAGAAATATGTGAAACTGCTTAGAATCGAATGCAAAACAAGACTTCCCAAAGAATGACTGGTGAGTGTGGCTTGTGTGTGCTAAACGAGCTTCAGGTGCAAAGTAGCAAAGTAATCAGAGTCCAGCTGGGGTTTGTGGGAAACAGAGTTTGTGATGTGTTAGAATTCCAGAGAGAGAGACCCCTGCTGGTCCATGAGGGGAATAGCTGAGACTGAGCTGGTGACAAAAATAAACCATTTATTTGATTCAACAGAATTGGTTTCACGCAAACCTTAAATGCCTTATTTCCACTGAGCGTATGCAGTTAAAGGCCCTTTAGTCTCTTAACTCTGCGGCCATATTTGTGAGGCCCCCAAGCAGTTAATCAAAGACCAAGTGCTATAGATGAATTGGGGATTAATGTCGATTAATGTGCATTGACCCTGTAAACAAATAAACCAAACCAATGGAAACACAGATTATGTTAAACTGTGTTGACAACAATGGAACTTGCGACCATGGCTGCCACCTTTAATGATGTTTTTTTTGTGAACACAACAACTCCCACTCTTAATGAGAGAGAGAGAAAGGCAGAACACATGCTCTGTATACATAATAATGTGTAATTTTGTAACAATTTTATTTATTTTTTAAATCATGGAAATAGTTTGACATTGTTAGTCTGCTGTTTGAAATACATTTCTTTGCTTTTTTATACAGTCTTAATGGCTCTTGGTTCATTTTTGGTTCACTTTTGCAGGCTTTAAGGATGTTTGCAATAACTAATGTGATTTGGTCAAGCATTATTGAATTGTACAGCAGTAAAGACCTGAGTGGAATTAAACTAGCTGTGCATTTTCTTGAAAATAGTTGCACACTTTAGAAAGACGACCCTATGTTTAAAAAAAAAAAGTAAAAACTTGAACAAACTCTGGGTTGCAGAGCAGGGGTATGTTCTTCGTTCGTGGATTGCTCAGTTAGCTGGATATTTGGATATTGACGATTTGACACGATCCAGGATCGTTTCGAAACTGATCTGAGAGTTGTTGTCATAGCAAAAGTTCTGGTAGCTCAAACCTGGTCAGGAGCAGGCTCATTTTAAATAAACAGGATAAGATCGGGTCAGTTCAAGCAAAGATAATACTGAAAGTATGTGCCGAATTCTGATATTTTCCTACAGTAGTAGTTATGTACACTTGGGAAAATAGTAATTATTTTTTTAACGAGATATATATATATATATATATATATATATATATATATATATATATATATATATATATATATATATATATATATATATATATATATAAGATAAAAACATATATATTAATAAAACTTATGCAATCTACACCTCAGAAATGAAAGTACAAAGACTGCCACCTGGTGGTGCAAAGAGAAGACGTATTGATATGAACTTTTTAGATCGCTTTAGTACAATTTATGTATGATAATAGAAATGCACAATATGTGACTTTTTTGAAAGCAATAATACATTTAAGCAGTCATAAACATGTTTTGACAGTTAATATGACGGTGATTTGATGCTTACAGTTATACATTTGAACATACAGTTATACACCAATTTAAAAAATGTGTTACATTAAATATGATGCTCAAATTACTTTCCACATAAGTTGCAGGCTTTACACTTTCATGTGTACTCATTATGTATTTCATTGCATACCAATGTATTTAGTTCTACATTTAGAGAAGATTTTCTTTATTATAGTATTCTAGGCCTACTCAAGTTTTTTTAATCGGCGTTAGGAATAACTGTATGCAATTAATTTTGCATCAAAAAAGCATTTTGATATCGGTAAAGGTGTCTGCAACTTTTGCGAAGGATCAATTGATAATTTAAATTAATTTAAATTACTGGTATATTAGCGGTCAAAATAGTAAAAAAAAAAAAAAAAAAAAAAAAAAATATATATATATATATATATATATATATATATATATATATATATATTATTTTGCCAAGTGTATATAACTACTGTAAGAAAACATTAGCATTTGGTACAAACTTTCAGTATTATCTTTGCTTGAAATGACCCAATGTAATCCTGTTTATATGAAATGAGCCTGCTCCAGACCAGGTTTGAGCTGCCAGAACTGTTGCTATGACAACAACTCTTAAATGAGTTTTAAAGAACTAAACGATCCTGGATCATGTCAAATCGTCAAAAACCAAATTCAGCTAATTGAGTAATCCACCTACAATGAACAGAACCCAGGGTTCAGGTTGACAAAATCGGGTTGTTTTACATTGCATATTAAAAATGGGATGTTCAATATACACACATTAAACTCTGACCCTAAAATTAGAATGGTTGTTCCTAGTTTATTTGCATAGCTGATATGATTTAATCTAGATGTAATAACTTGATTTACAATGACTTGCTTTTCCACTGACATCACAGTTTGCTCACATCTAAGCAATTCATGTAATTGAATCATGCATTATGCTGTATTATGGAAATAATGTGACTTTCAAACATCAACTGAGGTAAATAAATGAACCGTGTCTGACTGAACATGAGTCTAGCTGGCTATTTCTGTAGAGTTTTTCTGCCCTGAAAACAGCAAGGCAAACCTATAAATCTTTCACCTGAACTACTCGCTTGAAATGTCAGCCAGTAATTAAACAAAATTCTGCCCATGTGGGATCATGGTTCCATCCTCGGGATGTATAACCTATAGACAGACAGAGCCAATTCATCACCTCTGTTCAAAGTTATAGTACACTGAGTTTGTGTGGCCCTAATATTCTCTTTACAAACAACTATAGCAATATGTGGAATTTGTGAACTTGTGGGGACATTTTTTGGTCTCTAACTCGCTTTAATTTAATTTAATTTAATTTAATTTAATTTAATTTAATTTAATTTAATTTAATTTAATTTAATTTAATTTAATTTATTTTAATTTTATATTATTTTATTTTTCCTTCGCCTTAGTCCCTTATTTATCAGGGGTTGCCACAGCTGAATGAACCACCAACTATTCAAGCATGTTTTACGCAGCTGATTTCTTTTCTGCTGAAACCCAGTAATGGGAAACATCCATACACTTTCACATTCACACACACACTTATACACAGATAGATAGGACTCGAACTTGCGACCTTTTTGCTTTTAATTAATTTATTTATTTTTTTAAACTTTTTAAATTTTTATTTTATTTTTTACTTTATTTTGTTTTTTTATTTTATTTGTACTTTTCTACTTTATTTTGTTGTATTTAATTTAATTTTTTATATATTTTTTACTTTATTTTTTTGTTTTATTTTATTTATTTATTTATTTATTTATTTATTTATTTATTTATTTATTTATTTATTTATTTATTTACTTATTTACTTTATTTTTGTTTTGTTTTATTTTATTTATTTATTTATTTATTTTATTTTATTTTTTTTTACTTTATTTTGTTTTTTTATTTTATTTTATTTTATGTCACCTGTGGGCAGCCTTGAAAATCAACATCTGGTTAAATAAATAAATAAAATAAAATAAAATAAAAAAAAAAAAATAAAATAAAATAAAATAAAATAATTTTATTTTGTCCCAAACTGTTGACCTAATTGTAAAGTTGTAAAGTACAACTAATTACCAAAATATAGTTTCCAATATTAAGAAAGTTTAGTTAATCTTTTCTCTGACGGCCAATACAGTATTAAAACATGTCGATATGAAAATCCATAACATGATTGACCCCTATAGCCTTACAGTGGCTTTAGTAGAGCTAAATGGATCTGCTGCATTCTGAGAATGGCTTTTAAAAATAAAATAAAATTAAATTAAATTGTTAAAAATACAAATATAATAAATTTTTTTTGCTTATTTACACTTTCAAAATGGATTTTGAAACCTGAATCTTAACTTTGATGTCTAATTATGCAACTCTGTTACAGTTCCGTTAGCTGACGACTGTTTTCAAGTCACCATGGTATAACAGCAAAGTTACATGATAAACCATATCAACCTACAAAATAGTAACTTTTAATTTTCCACTAGTCTTAATTTGCAATGTAACCACAGAAGAATCAAGCTTTAAATTGATCTCTTTGGTCATTTTTGAGGGAGATGCTAAAGGTCTAATCCAATTTACTGACATATGCTAAGCTAAGCTAAAAGTGCAACTGGCAAAAAGAGATCAGCTGAATGGCTTTAAAAAATGATACAAGTCAGCTTTTTAACTCAAGGGGAGTTATATTTTCCCCCAATAAGTGGAGTGTTCTTTGAAATAAAAGTTGTTAGCCATATTTTAAATTCTTCCTTCAAACCTAGTAATGAGCAGCTAAACAGAACATCTTACTTCAGCGACAAACAGAACTGCACCACAGACATCCTAATAAGAGCTATCCTTACTTGTATATTTGCCCAAAAGGTGGGCGTTGAGGTTACATGTGATGCTAGCATCGTGGGTGTTGAAGCCCCATGTGATTGTTAGCAAGCAGTGAGGTTTGCCTCTTTGTAGCATCTGCTGTGAGGTGGTTTCTCTGGTCGTTATTCTTCAGTTTGCTCATTATGTGCATAGCATGTGTTCGACATGGAAGCGGGTGGGAGCGACAGCCTCGCTGAGGTAATCAAATACATTACAGCGTCACGCTTGAGCTGCCAAGCGAAGCCCAGGATGAGCTTGTCGTTTCACCGCAACGCTGGTTAATATCCATACCTTGTGTCTCAGAGTCCCTAAGGTCTTTATCTCTCGCAGATCTGATTGAGTTTTCCCAGAGAATGAAAGGCACTTATTTTATTGTGTTTGTGATTTTCGCTGTGCGAGTTGATCAAGCGAGTAAAAGACACTGAAGGAAGCATTTTTTATTGGTATTTAATTGCTCTGACAGTGATATGACTGGATAAAGACTCGTTCACAGCACTGATGCTAACTTTAAAGCTAACTGTATTAGCCTGATGTTTTGTTTATTATACAAGCATGTGTTAGTTTTGCTCTTTTAAAATATTTATTTCCTTTATTCTTTATTTAATAAAATATACAATATATATTTTACAATTATATAAAATTATATAATATGTTATTATTATTTGAATTAAGGATATATAATATAATCATATTACTTTATAAGTACTAATGATGAATGTTAAATATCTTAATAACAGCCAGGTGGTAAGCTAGCAGTCTGTCTATCTATCTATCTATCTATCTATCTATCTATCTATCTATCTATCTATCTATCTATCTATCTATCTATCTATCTATCTATCTATCTATCTATCTATCTATCTATCATCTATCTATCTATCTATCTATCTATCTATCTATCTATCTATCTATCTATCTATCTATCTATCTATCTATCTATCTATCTATCTATCTATCTATCATCTATCTATCTATCTATCCCTACCTACCTACCTACCTACCTACCTACCTGTCATATTTAATGGTGCATCGTACACACTTTACATGGTGATTTGCTATGGCCCAATATATTCAAAAATATGCAAATATAAAACTAAAGTACACGCAGTGTTTTACAGACACAGTTCACTTCGTGCATTATAATTACGTGCGTGTGCCTCAAGTAAAACAGAACTTTCAGAATGTTTGCTTATACTCTATTTTAAGGTATATTTGTTATGGTTTAACTGTTCATTTAACTACTGGATAATATTGGTTAAATACTCGTACTTACTATTTTATGGTTAGGTCTAGGGTTAGTTATAAATAATTAATTTTAACTATAGTCAGTACCTTGGGCATGTGTAAACAGGACACCTTAAAATAAAGAGTAACAGAATATTTCTATAATAATAAACATAGAATGGAAAATTGGTAAGCACTAAAGCCTTTTCCTGACTCATCCTAACTTTGTCTGAGCAAATTACCTTTAACCTTGAAGCACACTTTACTATGTATTCATTCATTCATTCATTCATTCATTCATTCATTCATTCATTTTCGTTTCCGCTTAGTCCCTTTTTTAATCTGTGGTCGCTACAGTGGAATGAACCGCCAACTTATCCAGCACATTTTTTTGCAGCGGATGCCCTTTCAGCCGCAACCCATCTCTGTAAAACTTTACTTTAATATATACTATATAGGGTATAAATGCAAACAATGCGACTAATTATTTTCTAATGCAAGCCTGATGCTAATGTGCTGAGATTGTTTGCAGGGTTTCTTTCTCATATGGGCCTTCAGTATTTTTGCCTTAATGTAAGATGGCAAGATGTGCTTATACTCGTGAGTGTAAGTGTGCATGCATTATAGTTAAACTGATGCAGATTGATTCACCACATTATAATGTTTACTCAAGAAAGCTATTTAACACTTCCTGTGTTTTTAACGTGCCGTAGGGCTGTTTCCCGGAATGCAGCAGATCCGCTTAGTTCTACTGAAGCCACTGTAAGGTTATAAGGGTCAATCCTGTTATGGATTTTCATATTGACATGTTTTATTGCTGTATTGGACGTTAAAGAAAAAGATTAACTAAACAATCTTAAAGGTGGAAACCATATTTTGGTAGTTCGTACAACTTTTTTTTTTTTTTTTTGGTTGAAGCAGATGTTGATTTTCCAGAATGCCCACAGGTGACATAATAAATAAAAAAATTAAAAATAAAATAAAATAAAATAAAATAACGTAAAAACAAAGTAAAATAATATTAAGCAAAAGAAAATAAAGTAAATAAAAAAAATAAAAAAATAAAATAAAACAAAATAAAGTAAAAATGTAATTATATTAAATTAAATTACATTAAATTAGGGTGGTGCGAGGCAGTGGCGCAGTAGGTAGTGCTGTCGCATCACTGCAAGAAGGTCGCTGGTTCGAACCTCAGCTCAGTTGGCGTTTCTGTGTGGAGTTTGCGTGTTCTCCCTGCCTTATTATTAAACCCCGTATTATTAAAGGGACTAGGCCGACTAGAAAATGAATGAATGAATGAATGAATAAATTAAATTAAATTAAATTAAATTAAATTAAATTAAATTAAATTAAATTAAATTAAATTAAATTAAATTAAATTAAATTAAATTAAGTAAAAATAATAATAATAAAAAAATAAATAAATAAATAAAATAAAGTGTCACCCACTGTACTAGCTGAATTAACTATTTACTATAAAAAATACAGCAGGATTACTATACATATTTTAAAGCATATTCAAATTACAGTACATTAGTATTAGCAGCGAATTAGTGAAATCTGTGATGGTTTGCTTTTGTTAAAACATAATCCATTGCAATACAATTAAAGACTGTATTATGACTTTTGGAATGAATTATACATTAAATTTCAATTAGAATTAAATGAAAATTAGATCTAATTAACTGGGGGGAGTGGCAGGGTCTTATAAACTCTCTGAGAATACCAACTATATAGAAACTATATTCTATATATTTATTTTTCTTTTCTTTCTTTCTTTCTTTCTGTCTTTCTTTCTTTCTTTCTTTCTTTCTTTCTTTCTTTCTTTCTTTCTTTCTTTCTTTCTTTCTTTCTTTCTTTCTTTCTTTCTTTCTTTCTTTCTTTCCCTAATTCCTTTCCTCCCTCACTCTCTCTCCTTCTTTCTTTCTCTTTCAAATCCTTCTATCTTATACTTTCTTTTTCATTTGCATGTTTCCTTTTTTTTTTATTTCCTTCTTCCTTTTATTTTTCCTTACATTTTTTTATTTCAATTTTTTACTTTTTCTGTATTTCATTCATTCATTCATTCATTTGTTCATATTCGTTCATTCGTTCGTTCATTCAATCATTTGTTCGTTCATTATTTTTTTCTTTCTTCTTTTCCTGTTTCATTTAAATTTTTTCCCTTTCTTGTGTTTTCTTCTTTTTCATATTTATTTTATTTTCTTTCCTTTCCTTTTTCCCTTCTTCTCTTTTTTCCATTCAATTCCTTCTTTCTTGATTTTACTTTTTTCCTCCTTTATTATTTTATTTTCTTTTTTATGCATATATTTCATTATTACTTTTTGTTGCTTTTTTTCTTTTCGTCATTTCATTTCCTTTTCTTTTTTCTTTCCCTTTTTCTTTTATTTGTTTACTCCATTCCTTCTTTCTTAACTGTCCATTTCTTTTCTTCCTGTTTTATTTTCTTTTCATTTATTTTCTTTTTTCCTAACTACTTTTTCCTCTGTAATTCCTTCTGTCTTCTTTTTTTTTCTTTTCTTTTCTACAAAGGTTTGAAAAACAGTCTTAAAATATTATGACCAAACAAGAGAACATTGTGCCTTTGGCTATGCATTGATCCAGTGACAAAATGTCTCCATCGTTAAGGTTAACAAATGTCACAGTCAGCAGATTGCGAAAGAAAGAAAGAAAGAAAGAAAGAAAGAAAGAAAGAAAGAAAGAAAGAAAGAAAGAAAGAAAGTTGATTCCAAGACTATTTTAAACAATTTACGCTCACAGCATCACTGTAACAGTTTACCCAATGAGCATTTAGCATATCTATTTTAGAGTAAGTAAATTATTCCAGATGCAGCCCGCATGATAAACACAAACGCTAGTGTAATCATTCAGGTGAGATGATTGACAGGTTTGTAATTAGGTTTTCACTAGGTATGTAATCTTGCCTTTGCCAGCACTGCACTTATTGCTGTATGAGCAGACGAAGGGGGAAAGAGAATGTTCCCTGCTGTTTAAGATGAATATGTGGTCTCCAAAAAAAAACAAAAAAAAAAAAGGTGCTTAAATTAGCAGCACCCAGCTTATGTTCTGCTGGGGGCATTTTCATCCACTATACGGTGCTGTTTAGGCTTATTTTGCCACAAATTGTTCTGAGTTTTAGCAAATGGAATGATTGTTGGTGACAATTTTTTTGTTATTTATTTATTTTTTTGACACGCATTTTGGGAAAATGTTTACAAAAGCTCAACAACAATGGGCAAATTTACTACCTTTCACATGTCGGAGCGAGTCATGGACAGTAATAAGATTGATTGAACAGGCAAGCAAAGGACAATACAAGAGTGGCTAGTGCATATGGACAATCCAATTTATATTCAAATAACAGGCATATGGTCAAAATAAGTTGGGATGGCTGATGTGAATTGTTTCAACACAGTTTTGAGATCCCAAAGCACAACTGTTTTAAAATGCTGCAAAATGCTGCATCGCAGACTAAAGTCGAAACACCTAGGTCACATGACTAAAGTGTTTCAAAAAACCCAGGTCACGTGACTAAAGTGTTTTGAAATACCCAGGTCATATGACTAAAGTGTTTCAAAACACCCAGGTCACAAGACTAAAGTGTTTCGAAACACCCAGGACAAGTGACTAAAGTGTTTTGAAATACCCAGGTCATATGACTAAAGTGTTTCAAAACACCCAGGTCACAAGACTAAAGTGTTTCGAAACACCCAGGACAAGTGACTAAAGTGTTTCAAAACACCCAGGTCATGTGACTAAAATGTTTCGAAATATCCAGGTCACATGACTAAAGTGTTTCGAAACACCCAGGACAAGTGACTAAAGTGTTTCAAAACACCCAGGTCATGTGACTACAGTGTTTTAAATCACCCAGGTCATGTAACTAAAATGTTTCGAAACACCCAGGTCATGTGACTAAAATGTTTCAAAACACCCAGGTCATATGACTAAAGTGTTTCGAAACACCCAGGTCATGTGACTTAAGTGTTTCAAAACACCCAGGTCATGTGACTAAAATGTTTCGAAATACCCAGGTCACATGACTAAAGTGTTTCGAAACACCCAGGACAAGTGACTAAAGTGTTTCAAAACACCCAGGTCATGTGACTACAGTGTTTTAAATCACCCAGGTCATGTAACTAAAATGTTTCGAAACACCCAGGTCATGTGACTAAAATGTTTCAAAACACCCAGGTCATATGACTAAAGTGTTTCGAAACACCCAGGTCATGTGACTTAAGTGTTTCAAAACACCCAGGTCATGTGACTAAAATGTTTCGAAATACCCAGGTCACATGACTAAAGTGTTTCGAAACACCCAGGTCACGTAACTAAAGGGTTTTAAATCACCCAGGTCATGTGACTAAAGTGTTTCAAAACACCCAGGTCACGTGACTAAAGTGTTTTGAAACACAAGGTCACATGACTAAAGTGACTCAAATCATTGGTCATTTCAGAAGTGTTTTGAGACCTGCCGAATCTGCGTTTGAGTGACAGGGTTGTAAAACACCTTCACCTCATGTAGCCTAGTGGACCATATGTATGCACAGAGTAACTGTGCTGGAAATGGCCAAGTTCGAATCCTGACTAGAACAAATAGTACAAAATTGTGATTTTATGTATTTTACTTTTTTATGACCAAAACTAGATTTTATAAGTATATTCATACACAAAGTGTTCATTCGGACGTCAGACCAATGTTAAAACAAAACATGTTAAAAGAACAGAGCATTTTTAAAACTAACATCTATAACTGCTTCACCCCGGACTCGAAGCGCAACTGTTTTAAAATGCTACGTCGAAGCATGATCTGAAACACCAAGGTCATGTGACTAAAGTGTTTCGAAACATCAAGGTCATTTGACTAAAGTGTTTCAAAACACCCAGTGTTTGAACTGATGTATGTGTAGCGTATAAATAATCTGAATGATCAGCAAACACAAGTTTCAGCTGTGAGTGTCTCATCAGTGGTGATTGGCAACTGGTGTGTGTGAAATGGTATGATGGGATTTGTAGTTCATTAATGTGACGTGTAGTTAACCAGGAGTGAATCGCTAGTAATCGTGACTCCACCTATCTGTTATGAACGTGGCTGTTTTTGACTTCCATTGTAATGACCATTTGTGATTGCAAAGCCATGTTTGTGTGTCTCAAAACTACATGGAATAAAAGAAAAAAAAAAACATACTTTTAGTAGATATATGATATGAGAGACTTGCTTTGTTTACCAAACAAAGTGAATCTCATTGGATTTGCATTTTAAACATTAAATAAAAGTTAAAAAGATATATATATATATATATATATATATATATATATATATATATATATATATATATATATATATATATATATATATATATATTCTTTTTTTTCACACATTAAGGTTTAAGATTTGATAATTCCGCAGAAATCCACAGATTTTTTACCAAAATTCTCAGCAGAAATAGCAAAAAACTTCCACAGATTCCGTCTGGCCCTGCATATAGAGTACAACATGTAGTGAAAAGCTTATATTACTGCTCGCGTACGACTTATTAAATGATGTGTACAAACAGCACCATGACAGTGACTTATGAGGGAGCAAATAGATGTAAATGACCAAATCTCACAGGAGCAAGTTTAATTAAATGCGCGGATGCTCAGTTAAGTCAGTGGCCTTTATTTGGTAGTGGTTTGAGTTATTAGCATGAGTCACCTGCTTGTGCCAAAGAGACAAAACCTTATCTCACGATATATTCATTATGTTATTACGACAATTCACCCTTGATTAATGAAGCATGCTTGTAGTTTGATTCATGAAAGTACAAACGGTTTAAAAGATTAACTGCTGCAAAAGACAACATCAAATATTTGTGTCATAAATGATTGATGAATACTTTTATCCTCTAATGAAATCATTTTTTTGTAGGTCAATTTCTTTTGTGACAAAGCTTTGAAAGTACATAAGCACTCTGTAAACCTCTGAATATTTTATCAAATAATAGTGAAATTTTCCACATTTTCTCATAAATCAAAATGCAAGACTTCAAAGGGGGACCAAAAGCCTGGAGCTGTTCATGCACTCGCAATGACTTTCACCGACACTTGAAAGCAATGCTTATGTGTCATGAATGTAACAAACACAAAACATGACTTATTTATTTATTTATTTTTTTTAATTAACCCTCCAACAAACGTAGAAAAAATGCACACACTCACACAAGTGAAGATTCACAATCACAAGCAGAGTGGTGTTCAATATTGATTAGTGCTGGGCAAAGACTAATTGCAATCAATCACAACAAAATAACTTTGTTTTGACATACTGTAAGATATGTATGTAGCACTTTTTAGCACTGTCGCCTCACAGTAAGAAGCTAACTCGTTTGAGTTCCAGCTGGGCCAGTTGGCATTTCTGTGTGGAGCTTGCATGTTCTCCCTGTGTTGGCATTGGTTTCCTTTAGGTGCTGTGATTTCCTCCACAGTCCAAAGACATGCGCTATAGGTGAGTTGGATGAACTAAATCGGCCATAGTGTGTGTGTGTATGTGTGTGGAATAGTTGGTGGTTCATTCCACTGTGATAATTTCTGAAATAGAGACTAAGCAGAAGGAAATTTATATATATATATATATATATATATATATATATATATCTATATCTATATCTATCTATCTATCTATCTATCTATCTATCTATCTATCTATATATATATATATATATATATATATATATATATATATATATATATATATATATATATATATATATATATATATACATATATATACATGTACAGTTGAAGTCAGAATTATTAGCCCCCCTTGATTTTATTATTATTATTATTTTTTTAATTTCCTAAATAATGTTTAACAGAGCAAGGAAATTTTCACAGTTTGACTGATAATATTCTTTCTTGAGGAGAAAGTCTTATTTATTTTATTTCAGCTAGAATAAAAGCAGTTAAAAATTTTCAAAGCCCATTTTAAGGTTAAATTTATAAACCCCTTTAAGCTGTATTATTATTTTTTCAATAGTCTTCAAAATGAACCATTGTTATACAATTACTTGCCTAATTACCCCATCCTTCCTAGTTTACCTAATTAACCTAGTTAAGCCCTTAAATGTCACTTTAAGCTGTATAGAAGGGTCTTATAAAATACCTAGTAAAATATTATTTACTGTCATCATGGCAAAGATAAAATAATTCAGTTATTAGAAATAAGGGTAACACTTTACAATAAGGTTCATTGGTTAATGCATTTCCTAACATGATCTAATCATAAACAACACATGGACAGCATTTAATAATCATAATTGAACATTTACTAATGCATTATTTAACATTCAAGTCCAATGAACTACTGTATTTTCATTAACTAATGTTAACTAACATGAACAAAAACTGTAGTAAATGTATTAATTGTTTGTTCATGTTAGTAACATTAACTAATGAACCTTATTGTAAAGTGTGACCGAAATGAGTTATTAACTATGATGTTTAGAAATGTGTTGATAAAAGCTTCTTCCCGTAAACATAAATTGGGGAAAAAATAAACAGGGGGCTAATTATTTAGGGGTCTAATATTTCTGACTTTAACTGCATATATATATATATATATATATATATATATATATATATATATATATATATATATATATATATATATATATATATATAAACTAAGTGGGCATATATATATATACATATATATATATATTTTTTGTCTAAATTAATCTCACTATAATCTTGGAATTAATCTAGATTAAAATGGCTCATTTGGATTCTGTCAAAAGTCGTCAGAATATGTGTGCTACCCAAATAAGGACTAAAAGTAAGTATTTAAGAACGTTTTTTTTTTTTTTTTCAAGCCAGGTGGTGCATTAGACCAGGGGCTCATCTCGGGTTACCACAATGAGTCACAAACTGCTTAAGAAATTGTAAGTTAAAAAGTAAAAAAAAGAAAAAGAAAGATGTACTTGTATTTACTGTATATTCAGTTTAACATGAATTTTGAACTGTAGGCCTACATAAGCTCGAAACAGCAAATTTTGATTAGCTTAATCCGACTAAAGTCGTAAATTAAGTAAACAGAAATGGAATTAAGATGTGAAATATGCATATATTAGTGGCATTATTGAAGTAACCACTGCAATCAAACTATTACCGTCATGTAGGACTTTTCGCCATATTTTCCCACAAGATCCACACACACGGCTGTCAGTAAAGGACCACAGACACACATGCACACATTGTGAAATGCAAACTTTTTAAGTTTATGAAATTCCATAACACTCTCACCAGTCCTTACTACGTATTTGGCACGGGGGCATGAATGAAATGTTCATGAGTTAAAGTGAAAATGCCGAACTGCAGATAAAGCCAAAATTACAGGAAACTCTTGCATGAAAGCACTTCACATAAACACTTAATTATACTTGTGTCTGTTAAGGCAAATAACTAGATAACTGAGGTCCATGTAAGCGTAAACAGTAGTGTCTTCGAAGTAAGTGAAAGATCCAGAAGGGCATCCTGCTGATTCGATTCAGAAGGGCACTTTTTTGTCAGACGGCTTATGGTCAGGTATACATCCGCGCTGAAATATTAAGGTGAAAATCATCATAGCTTGTGTAGAATAGACCCAGCTCCCAAAGCAACTTTAAGAATAGATTAACAGCGATATTTTTTTTTTTATCGCCATATAACAGTCTCGCATTACCACAGCACGTTAACGCCAATAACAGCCCACCACTAATAAAAAATGGAGTCTGGTGTTGCTATTTCTTTGTAAAGTCAAGAAAAAAGTCTAACTCTGTGCCACTCCATAACCATAGATGTGTTGAAAAATAATGAGAATATACATATTTACATATATTCGAGACCTGATCGGGAAGTAGCGTCCAATTCCGATGGAGTCTCAAACTGCGTGATCGGATCTGGACATCCCTGCATAATACTACAGTTATAAAGGTTTTGCATTGAAAGTTTACCTGTTCATTCATCAAGAGAAATATATAAATATAAATCGAGCATTCTGTCAGAGTCTGCACACTCTAAATACGGCACGTCTTTTTTGTAGGCAAGCAGATGTTACAGGTCCACATGCTTACATCTTAGCCATGGAATCCAGCTGAGATTCTTCGCACATGTTGTCTGATGGACATTAATCGCTCTCTAATCTCTAATTAAATGAGAGATTAACAGGCAGAATCTGGCCTACTTTCACGATGTTATTGAGGTGTCTGTCTCTCTCTTTCTAAATTACTTACTATAGAACACCTTACAGTACAGACACAGACACACACACACACACACACACACACACACACACACACACACACACACACACACACACACACACACACACACACAAACACACACACAAACACACACACACACAAAAATACAAACGGTTTAATCTTTCCTTAAACTTCAAAATTAGTTTGACTGGTAAAGTTTTACTAATAAACAAAGCAGACCATGCACTCAAAAAAAAATAAAAATAAAAAAAATAAAAGAAAGAAAATAAATAAATATATAATAAAAAAAAAAAAAAGATTTTACTGCTTGCTCAAAATCACAAAATGAGCTGGATCAACACAGTTCTTGATTTTTTTAGACAACTTAATTGTTTGATGTTCAGTACACTTAAGTTTCTAAAAGAAATCACTTAAGTCAATCAAATTGTGTTGGGACAACATGAAGAGACTTTGTGGAACCCTGCATTTTTTTTTTTTTTTTACAGTGCAAACTTAGGAGAATCACTTTATAATGTAGTTTTATTTTTATTTTCATAAGACTCTACGTTTGATAATAAGTTTAATATTTTATATTTACTGCAAAAAACTTCTATTAGTATAATAATAATAATAAAAATAATAATAATAATAATAATAATTATAACAACAACAATAATAATAATAATAATAATAATAATAATAATAATAATTATTATTATTATTATTATTATTATTATCATTATTATTATTATTATTATTATTATTATTATTATTATTATTATTATTATTATTATTATTCTTATTATTAATATTATCATTATTATTATTTTACATCACATTTATTTTATATAATTGTATAAGATAGGGTGTACTTAAATGGATCATTCACTCAACAATGAATATTTCGTCATGAATGACTCACCCTTGTTTCAAACCTATTTGAGTATCTTCTTCTGCCCTTTGTTCTTTTGTAGTTGATGTCAATGGTTACAGGTTTCCAACATTCTGCAAAACATTTCATTTTATGTTCAACAGAGGAAAAACATATTATATTTGACTGGAAGAAGTCAAGAGTGAATTAATGACGATTTCTGGGTGAACTATCCCAGACCAAATAGAAAACGCAACACGAGAGTCTAAAAATTATAAGGAACTACTTTCATTTACCATTCATTCACATCTGCAGCTGACAGTCAGAACACCAGAAACTGTTGCCAGTTCACAAACATCACTTTAGAGCTAGTATTTGAATTATTTTCTAGCGTAATGTCTAACGTGAAGACAAAACAGGTGATTTTGCTGACAATTTAAGATTTTAAGTCTGAACGGCATGAAATGTCATCAGTCTACAAAGATTTCCCAGTAGTTCTCTGTTGCAATCAGGACATCACAATAATTAACACCGATAAAAAATTTCTTTATGTTGAGCGCAATCTCACAGCAATTCCTATTTTTTTTTTATGTGGTGGCTAATTCGTATGATTTTGTATGATCTAATTCATACAATTTAGTACGATTCGCTCATCACCCAATGACGGTTGGATATATATATATATATATATATATATATATATATATATATATATATATATATATATATATATATATATATATATATATATGAGGTTGGGTGCCACACCTCCTTTTTTAAATCGTACATTTCGTACGACTAAACTTCATACGAATTAGCCACTGAACTGACAAAACGTAAAATACTTACGTTTCCTCGTGAGATCAGGCTGGATATGGCTGTACATTGTCACTGGTAGTCACTTGGCCTATATATATATATATATATATATATATATATATATATATATATATATATATATATATAGTTGAATTCAGAGTTATTATCCCCCCTGATTAATTCCCCCTGTTAATTTTTCCCTAATATCTGTTAAACAGAGAGCGGACTTTTTCAACAAATTTCTAAACATAATAGTTTTAATAACTCATTTCTAATAACTGATTTAATATTATAATATTTTATAATATTTTACTAGATATTTTCAAGACACTCTATACAGCTTAAAGTGACATTCAAAGGCTTAACTAGGTAAATTAGGCAGATTAGAGAAATTAGGCAAGTTATGGTATAACGATGACTTGTTCTGTAGACTATCGAAAAAAAAAATTGCTTAAGGGGGCAAATAATTTTGACTTTAAAATGTTTTTTTTTTTTTTTTTTTTATAAATGCTTTTATTATAGCCGAATGAAGAAGAAAAAAATATTTTTTCACAGACATCCTGTGAAAATTTTCTCGCTCTGTTAAACATCATTTGAGAAATATTTAAAAACTAAAAATAATTTTTGCCTATAGCATCAAAATGTATCATCTACTTTCATTTATGCTGTGCCAGTGTTAAACCAGAGAATATCAAGGGATCGTTTGGCTATGTGTGCTACTAAGCTCCCTCCTGGTTCTATTTTTGGATAATCGCACAGTTAGTTATTGGGTCAGAGACCGGGATGTGAAAGTTATGGATAGAGATCCAATCCCCAAACTGACCCTTTATCAACAGCCAGCAGGTGCTACAGCTTTTGGCCTTCAAGTTTCTGACTAAATGATC
This sequence comes from Danio rerio, assembly GCF_052040795.2. Classification (NCBI taxonomy): domain Eukaryota; kingdom Metazoa; phylum Chordata; class Actinopteri; order Cypriniformes; family Danionidae; genus Danio; species Danio rerio. Next base: position 53,524,461 of record NC_141037.1, on the reverse strand, counting down.
TCCCTAGATAGTTTCAGTCTGCCGCTGACTACCCGGACATGGTTCAATGTGCCCTAGTGCTGATAGAGATTAGCACATCCCTTCCTCTTACTCCGTCTTTTTTTGTCCTCTTTCACTCTTTCTCTCTCCTGGTAGAGTAAATGGTTGGATTATTGAAGGTGAAGCAGTACAGGGCTTACTGTGACTGGACTGCATGCTTTTTAAGTGGACCAAATTGCATTGTACGAAAATCCGTAATTGGCCACACCAGGCAAGTCGAGTTGAAGACTGTTTGTCAATCCATCCCTGATTTCTAATGCAATCCATAGCTGGGCCCTGAGGGCAAGATCGTTGTTAGAAAAGAGCCAACTAGTAGCTTTTTCCTAGGAGATGAAAAGTTGCGGAGTGTGCAAGGTTGTCTATAATAACAGGCTACTTCGGCTGAAGATTTTTGTCTTTGCTTAATCGTCATTACGAGTATTAAGTCATTAGTATCCCATTATGTTATTATGAACTGTGGAACATAAAAGGAGATGGACCCAGTCTTTTGAATACAAAAGGAAAGGTGTTGAATTATGTTCATGCTAGAACAGCGTTCTAAATTATTCCCTTTTTTTCTCATTTTCCTTCATTCACACCTTGTCATCATTACTGTAATTTTCAGATAAGTATGTGATATTCTGCTCAGAGCTGGACTCAGAATTACACATTTCTGTGGCAACACTATCAACACCTAATCATGATGTCTAAATGAATCCACAGTGTGATAGTAGCTGTCACATGAGAGAAGTCTTCAATGTTCCCTCCTTTTTTTTTCTTGGCAAACAACTTTTTTACAAAAGAAAAGTTTCATATTTTATTTTTTACTTTTTTTTTTTAACCGTAAAGTGTCAAGTCTAGCAGTTTTACCAGGAAATAATGTTTAAATAATTATTTATAACAGATCTCTTGCATAACATACCTTACAAGACTTAAACCTAAACTATTAATTAAAAGAAAAAGCTCAATAAATTGAGACTTGTTACCTTATTGTGCCTGTTATTTCCGAAATTAGGGAAGTAACTCTTCTTTAAAACATGTTTTGGTATTGGTTTTGTCTTTTGTATCCCCACAGTGACTGATTTGGAGCATACCATTCTCTCTCTATGGTGCCTGTCAGATGCAATTCCTGGTTTTAACTTTAAGGATCTTATGCTGCCCTCCCCCAATACAGTATTGCAAGTAGAATTAATGAAATACCCTGCCATCCCATTATTTGAATGGACTTTGTTTTTCGGGTGAGCATGTGCAATTCATGCATGGATACGTTAAAGGGTTTAGTGGTATATTGAGGTGTTTTGACCTTGAACTGCAGTGCGCACACTCCATTGCACACTCCATACTCCACATATGGATGGGTTTCACAGCGCAGTGCTTTCTGTGTCCAGTGTGAAAGCTACTTCACACCACAGTGACTACGGCTTGAGGAAGAGGAGTGAAACCAGTTGTGTAATGTAGCCTTTTTTGTGTGACATTATTTTGGAGTGTTTTTTTTTCACTCGACTGGCTAAAATTCAGTGCATCTCTACCTATGATAACTTCAATTATAGATTACCAATAGCTGTTTGTATCTGTCCCTAATGGAGCGTTTGATTTCTCTGTGTGCAGTTTAGATGAATCATTGGTTTTAAAACTCTTTTTTTTTATTCACATTGATGCACTGAAAACAAAGTATATACTCTAAGTTGTAAATGCTTTTTACTAATTGGAACTAGGCATGGGCTGATAACCATTTTCAAGGTATACCGTGGTTTGGAAAAGTCAAGGTTTTCAGAACCATCAAAATGTTCTGCAAAACCGTTCTTAATGTATGTGTAATTTTTTTTTTTAATTTATTTATTTTTTTATGTATCTAATGTATCTTCAGCAGCAAATATATCTAAAGATGACATTTTAAATTGTTTAAAAAAAATCTGTTTTTGAAAGTCAGCAGAAGTGAATAATTCATTTAGCCTGACATGTTTACTCTTTCAAAATATATTAAATGTTTCTAAAAATAAAATATGTTGTGTTAAAAAAGAAAAATGTTTTATATTTAACCCAAACATTTGAAAAAAGAATAAATTTTAGAGTAGTAATCACAATAACGTGGTACCGTGAAGCTGTGATATTTTTATCATAAGAAAATCACTCCTTGAAGTTAGACGGTGCTACACAACTTTAAGCTTCTGACATCCGCTTGTAACACAGAAGAAGTAGACATAAAGTTGACTTTCTTGTTGTTAAAGTTACTGGCGATTTGAACAAGCATGGATGGTTTAAGTAGCAGCTCCAGCTCTAGCGATGAAGAAATGATTATTGTTTACTAGTGCAATAAGCAGCTCCACGTTCATATCGCCTCTGGGTATCTTCTTCAATGTGCGGTCGCATTAACAGCTTTGCGCTTGAGCGGCTCCAACTGTTGTTTAGTGTAACTTCAACAGCTCCTTGCACGGGAACAAAAGTGGCAGTCTGATTGGTGGAGAAGTCTTTGACATGGTGCCTCAAAAAAAAAAAAAAAAGAATAAATAAAAAATAAATAAATAAAAATGACGCTTTTACACCTGCCGGTTTGCACGTTGGTGTACACAATCATATTGGCCAAGCAACTTGTGTCCATCTGCCGCAAAAAAAAAAAATAAAAAATAAAAACAATAATAATAATAAAATAAATAAACAATAATCATTCACAACAAAATGCAATGTCTGCAGAAGCTGTTTTTAGAGGAGACAAGCAGACATTATGACTGTACTTGGCACCCTGGTGTGGTGTGAACCCGGGTGTGGACCAAAAGTGCTAGTATATAAGCACGTTTAAATTGATGCAGTTCATTTTCTTGCTTCCTTCACTTGCGAACCATAGATTCATTAATGTTGAATTATCTCACAGCTACTCTATTCCTATATAAAACCGCGTAACTGATAGCTAGACCTACACAGAATCTGTGTGCGCAGATTTCCACAGATTTTTAGCCCATCATTAATTAAGATTATTTTCTCGAGTAAATGTGTGTAAATCTATATTTATTCATTTATTTTAATTAACTACAGTAATATTATTGACTAATGTGAAAACGTTCATCTGATTTATGTAGTGCAGATTGTACAGTAATATTTTCTGTCTTTTAGTAGACATATTATATGAGAGACTTGCTTTGTTTACCAAATAATTTGAATCTAATTGGATTTGCATTTTAAACATTAAATAAAAGTTCATTTTATTTAATTAATTTATTTTTTTTACTTCACATATTAAGGTTTTAGTTATGAAACTTCCAAAATAATTCCGCAGAAATCTGCAGATTTTCATCAAAATTCTTCACAGAAATAGCAAAAAACATTCGCAGATTCCGTCTGGCCCTACTGATAGTCTGTTGTTTGAATTTTGCCCCGTAAGCATGTCTCTTTACTGGTGCAATTTTTGAATCTAATTAGACAAACAAATGTTGTTTTGATTGGTTTATCGCTGCCAGCGTACAGAGTGTACGTATTACGTCCCTGTGTTGGCAGGAAATACTCTGACAGTCAATCAAGCAGAGCGCGTATCAAAGTTGCACAACAATATTTTTACAGAACTAAGACGCACCGGATTATCAGTCGCACAGCAGATTTTTGACAAAATTTAAGACTCTTATGTGCGCCTTAAAGTACGGAAAATAGTGGAAACCAAACTACTGTGCATATAGTTTATTTATATAGTGATACTTCTAGTTCACTAGCAAGTGTAATATAGAATTTTAGTCGTTTTTGATCCATGTGAACAGTATAAATTAGATTTTTTTTGTTTGTTTGCGAACTTTTCAAAACCCAAATCAATTAGTAATACTTGATTGTCACAAAATTGTACCATAATTAAAGATCAAAGTTATTTATTGGTGTGAAATGACTTAAGTGGTTCATAAGATTAAGTGAAGTTAAAAATCGGTACCAAAATATAAGGCGAGATGCAAAAATTTGCAGATCATTTGAGGACAAAAGGACAACAAGGTGCTAATTACCCTAATGTTTTCTAAATTAATTAAGGGCTAGTTAGTTGCTGACTAATTGCATGCCATTAAGCGCAAAACACTTAAGATGGAGAAAGCTACCTCGATGCAGATATAATTGGAGATGTGAGTCTATCTGCCATTATTTCTAATTAGCATCTCCTTGGAAACAGATTTTCACTGTTAAATTTGATCTCAGTCTAATTATGTTTACAAAGAGCGTTGGACGGTGTCCTTTCAGACCGCTTGAAATACAATCTACTTATCTACTCTGTCTAAATATTAAAGGTGAAGTGTATAATTTCACTGATGTCCAAATAACGTCCCCTCTTTCATAGATAATTACAAGTAAGTCATTAGTAGAACATGCAAAAACTATGGGACAGCCTGATACGATATTAGCTCTGCCAGTGATGGGCTGTATGTCTGAAAAAGGGACCAGTTCACTTAAAGGAACAGTTGACCTATGAAATTGAAATTTCCCCAAACACTTCATAAAAGCCATCCTTGGTGTGAAGGACTTTTTTTGTCAGATGAACACAGCCAAGATTAGTTTTTACTGGTTTATATGTTTGTTTGTTTTCCTTTTTTTAAAATTATTTATTTGTTATGCTGTTTAATGATGTTGGTGTTCCAAAAGCACATTACATTGGCAAATAACCCACATTCTTCAAGGTTACCGCATGCGTTATAAAGGAGATCAATGTGTTTTCGTGACAAAAATATTTCAGATTTTTATATTATAAACTCCAATTACGGGGTGGCATTGTGGCTCACTGGTTAGCGCTGTCATCTTACAGCAAGAAGGTCGCTGGTTTGAGTCCTCGCTGGGCTAGTTGGCATTTCTCTGTGGAGTTTGTATGTTCTCCCCATGTTCGTATGGGTTTCCTCAGGGTGCTCCTGTTTCCCTACAGTCCAAATAAATGCACTATAGGTGATAGTGGTGGTCGTAGTGTATGAGTGTGTGTGTGGATTAAGCAGCAACCTCCCGCTCTTGCTCGTGAAGCAAATACGGAAGTAACTAAAACTGCAATTCATTAAAATTCTGCTAGTCCTGGCTCCATAAGGAGCTAATTTCTATTGACCTCACTGTTGGAATGGCCAAATTTGCAGAAGAAAAAAAAAGGTGTTTACAGGTTGGAACAAAAAACTGTTTTGGTTCATAGAGCTAATTTTACCCTCATGACAACTGTGAGGGGGTGAATTTTTTTTAGAACTCATCCTTTATATTAGGTTATATTATGTTTGCAAAGGCGAGGCAGTGGCGCAGGTAGTGCTGTCGCCTCACAACAAGAAGGTTGCTGGGTCGAACCTCGGCTCAGTTGGCGTTTGCATGTTCTCCCTGCCTTTGTGTGGATTTCCTCCGGGTGCTTCGGTTTCCCCCACAGTCCAAAGACATGCGGTACAGGTGAATTGGGTAGGCTAAATTGTCCGTAGTGTATGAGTGTGGGTGTGGATGATTCCCAGAGATTGGTTGCAGCTGGAAGGACCCGCTGCGTAAAAAACTTGCTGGATAAGTTGGCGGTTCATTACGCTGTGGCGACCACGGATTAATAAAGAGACTAAGCCGACAAGAAAATGAATGAATGAATGAATAAGTTTGCAAATTTAAGGGCGTGGCCACTTGAGTGACAGCTAGATCATGCTGGTCGCTGCCACGTCACCTCCGGCTGATTAGCCGCTGAACTCTGCATATTCATTGTATTTTTGTTTTATTTTATGTGGCTTTACACAGTCAGTTGCTTTTTGGCCATTCATGTGGCCTCCATTTCACCATCTGTATAAATGTATTTGTTTAATTTAAGATAATTTATCATTTAAATTTTTCCCTAGACCTGTAATGCACTCCAAAATCTAACAAACTGATTAGCTGTAGGCGCTAGTACAGTAATCTGAAGTGTTGTCATTCAGTGCTATGCCTGTATTTCGTAAATAGCCTTGCATTGACTAACAAAGACTATATTTGAAGTGTTTGAAAGTAATTCACACTTTCCTCCTGTAGAAAAAAAACGTCATAATGGTAGCTCAATGTATTACAACAGTGTTTTAAATGTCTAAACACTTTATTGATACAGTGTACAACCAAGCACATGTGGTTAGAATACAAACAAGTCGCAGATGATGTATTAAGCGTTTTTTTCATAAGAAAGCCCGTCTAAGCAAAATGCCAGCAGGCGTCTGTAGCTTTGCCCACGCTTCACCTCTTTGCCCTTGTTTGGTATCTCCCGGTTGGTGCTATGATGTGCTAACATAATGGCGATGGTTGGCCACACCTACTGCTTCTTTTGGGTTCTTCAGAAACCTATGGGTGATGTCACAGATACTACTTCCATATCTTTTACAGTCTATGATGTGGATGCGAGAGTGTGTATGGGTGTTTTCCAATGCTGTGTTGCAGCTGGAAGGGCATACACTGATTAAAACATATGCTAGTCAATACTTAGCAGTTCATTCTGCTTTGGTAAGGCACTAATCATCAACATTATACAGTATGGACATGCCAGGACGTGTCCGCGGCATCTTCATTCATTAATTTTCTTGTCGGCTTAGTCCCTTTATTAATCTGGGGTCACCACAGCGGAATGAACCGCCAACTTATCCAGCAAGTTTTTATGCAGCGGATGCCTTTCCAGCCGCAGCCCATCTCTGGGAAACATCCACACACTCATACACTACGGACAATTTAGCCTACCCACATCACAGGTACTGCATGTCTTTGGACTGTGGGGGAAACCGGAGCAACTGGGGGAAACCCACGCGAACGCAGGGAGAACATGCAAACTTCACACAGAAACGCCAAATGAGCCGAGGAACGAACCAACGACCCAGCGACCTTCTTGCTGTGAGGCAAACGTGCTACCCACTGTGCCACTGCATCACCCTCCGCGGTGTCTTAAAAAGTATTAAAAGTTGATGAAGCATTTATAAGAAAATGAAGGGCCTTAAGAGGAATTTTAGTGTTTTAATTGTGTTTTTTACGAGATCTTATTATTTTTTTAGCATTGTCCAAAAGTGACTCCACAAAAGCATAAATATATTACATTTTTCCATTAATATTAACAATGGCGCACTCGATCTACGCAATTGGTTCGGGTCGGGCGCGTCTGGCTAAGCTTCTCCATCAGAGTGATATCACGTAATTTGCGACAAACGCGGAAAGGTAATGTGACGCTCTCCACATGTAGCAAAACCATAGAGCGAAACAGACGGCAAATTTGGAAAATATAAGATTGCTTACTCCTGGTTGGATAAAGATGAGCCTGTCGCTGAAAACAACCACGTAATTAATTCTTTCAAGCTTTGTTTCTTCCGAGCTTATCTGATTTCTGCTGCATGGTTGTGCCCCATTGATTTATTAGCAACTGTTTATTAAGTCAAATGTTACTGATTAGAACTTGAAGTGGCGATGAGGTCTTAACATTTTCTGGTCCTAAAGGGTATTGAAATTACCTTTAGGATTCCTGCATATACCCTGATACTTTGAAATAATTAATATACACCAGTATTGGCTTAAGGATGATTAATTCATAGGGTAATGTTCATGTTTGGGTGAGCTACTGCTTTAACTGAGCAAATGGGTTTTGGAAACCTGTTTTTATTGTCAATATATTTATTTTGTCGTCCTGTTTGGTAACAACAGTGGCACGGCACACTTCCCCTTCAAAGAAAGGGCAGAAAAACATTATTTAAATAGTAAGGGACTAAGGGCCTGTAAGTGACATTTTGAAAGTTCTTCAGGGAAAGAAAATGGACACAGTAGGTCGCTTTGCACGATTTGTGCCCAGCCAAAATGTTGACAGTCGACCAAACTCACAGTGATTTTTTTTATTGTCTCAATGAAAAGGTTATTGATTCTTTGCTACTTCTTTATACTCTGGGGATTTTCTAAGCAGCTCTCTTGCTGTGGTGTGCTGGACAACATAATGAATACAGACAGACTGCTTCTTATCTTTCGAAAGATTAAATACGTACATGTGGAGCAAACACCATCATCGATATGTTGACAGATATGACATTATCTCTATAAGATACTGGTGGTTTTAGAGGACACCGATAACTAGGCTACCATCTGGCTGACATCCAGACAACTTCAAAAGCATCTTCTGGCTCCCAGCTCAATTATTTACCCGCTATGCTATGTCGTTCTGTTTTTATTTCACATTTTGTCTCATTGGTTTCTGTTTTGTTTATTTTCAGGGGGCTTTTATGTTTGTATGTGGTTCATACACACACAGAAAAGCCTGTCATTTTGAATTCAGCGTCATGTCATTCAAACAAATTGACAATAATATGAACATATGTTCTGTGACACCATGACTCAGCTATATTCCAGTCATTGCATCCATTCAGTAGCTCTACTTGCAATACAATACAATGTTTTATTTGCTCATGATATTGACAGCTCTGCTTATTTACTTTATTTTTCGTTTACTCATGCAATCAAAAAATTCTCAATAGAAAGCTGAATCCAAACCATTAGTCTCTCACTCATTCAGTTTGCCTTGATGTTTAGTCTGGTTATATCAATCTTTTTTTTTTTAATGCAGTTTTTAAATTACAGTATTCTGCAATTCCAAATTTAGGGGCAAGCTTTGTTAATACGAAGGGAACCGGCTCCTCAGAATATACACACACACACACACACACACATATATATATATATATATATATATATATATATATATATATATATATGTATATATATGTACACATGTATATATATATATATATATATATATATATGTATATATATATATACATGTGTATATATACATATACATATGTGTGTGTGTGTGTATATATATATATATATATATATATATATATATATATATATATATATATATATATATATATATTGTGTTCCAAGGGGTTTGTTACTCAACATCTTCCAACAATATTTTCCAATTAGAGTTTTAAGAGTTTATCTACAGCAACTATAATGCAATAAAGTTCAACAGCGGGGTGACGCAGTGGTGCAGTAGGTAGTGCTTTTGCCTCACAGTAAGAAGATTACTGTTGGCGTTTTTGTGTTTTGTTTGCATGTTCTCCCTGCATTCGCGTGGGTTTCCTCCCTTGTGCTCCGGTTTCCCCCCACAGTCCAAAGACATGCGGTACAGGTTAAGTGGGTAGGCTAAAATCGTTTGTAGTGTATGAATGTGATTGAGTGTGTATGGATGTTTCCCAGAGATGGGTTGCAGCTGGAAGGGCATCCGCTGTGTAAAACACGTACTGGATAAGCTGAAAAAGAAATTGAATGAATGAATGAAGTTCGACAGCGGTAAAATCTACATTACAGCTGAGGTAACATTAAAAAAACTGAGAGGGCTGTAGTTTGAAAGTTCTATAGTTAAGAAAAAAAAAAACTTTGGACTTTGGGTGTCTGTTACGTAGGTCTTTGTTATTTAATTAATCTATTTATTTATTGCTGGTTTGTGCTTGTTGCGATCGAGTTCTACGAGGAGTGTTTCTACCTGGCTCATCCAGGATTGGATAACGCCCGTGATGTCACTGGGGATTCCCGGCATATAAGGCTGACAGCAATGGCGTCTCTTCTCTCTTTCTATCTTGCAGTCTCTCGCCCTCCCTCAGCTCGGTGGTGGCTTACGCTCATGCGGTCAGGCTGGCGGTGCTCCGCAAGCCAGGCGATCATCTAGATGCCGCTCTATTTAGTGTTTTGTTCCTGTTAATCTTTTGATTTTTAGTTTGTAACGTGTCAACTAGTTTGTTTATTTTGATACTTTGTTTTGTAGCAGGTAGGGGTTTATTTTTCATAGTCACGTTTTGTTATTTATTTAGTTTACTGAAGGTAAGCAGTGGCCCGGAAGACTCACCTATTTTTATTCCTTTCACAGGAGTTTAGGTAAGATCTGTCCATATAAAGTAGTATAGTCAGAGACCTGTTTACCTTAGCTGCCCTACCTGTCGACTTGATTTTTGTTAATATTTTGTCTCTTTAGAAAACTTATGATTTATGGAAAATTAAATGTTTTGACGGAACGTCAATTTAACAATTCAAACGTCTGTGTCTTTCATATGTTCGGCTCAAACTTTGAATGTTGTTGTTATTCGAGCCAGTTTTGAGTTTGGGCCATAACAGTGTCCCAGGATTGAAACAATTGGTCCCAGTTAACATATCTGACATAGTGTAGGAGACAACACAAATCAAAAGTCCCTGGAAATCAATTTCAATTACGGCTGCTGATGGAAAAGTGAATTTGTGGAAGTGTTTTGAAGGCCTTCAACAAAGTTTTAGCGAATAAATATTTAGCAGTCTTCTCAAACTCTAATAAGTTTTACAGTTGATATGTAGTTAAACCTTACAGTCTAAAAGGTGATTATCATAATAAAGTGTTACATTTATACACTACCAGTCAGAAGTTTTTAAGTTTTAAAGTTTTTAAGTTTTAAGAAGTTTTAAAAGAGGTATTTCTGCTCATCAAGGCTGCATGTATTTGATAAAAATATTAATTAATAAAATATATAAATAATTTGGGCGTCACGGTGGCGCATGGGGTAGCATGATCGCCTCACAGCAAGAAGGTCGCAGGTTCAAGCCTTAGCTGGGTCAGTTGGCATTTCTGTGTGGAGTTTGTATGTTCTCCCAGTGTTCATGTGGCTTTCCTCCGAGTGCTCCAGTTTCCCCCAGAGTCCAAAGACATGCAGTACAGGTGAATTGAATAAACTAAATTGGCCATAGTGTATGAGTATAAATGCAAGAGTGTATGGATGTTTCCCAGAGCTGGGTTGCGGCTGGAAGGGCATGCACTGCGTAAAACATATGCTGGATAAGCTCTCCGGCAGCTAGCTCTCTGCAACTCTCAAATGGTCTCCAACTGAAGCTAAGCAGGGCTGCGCCTGGTCAGTACCTGGATGGGAGACCACATGAGAAAGCTAGGCTGCTGCCGGAAGTGGTGTCAGTGAGGCCAGCAGGGGGCGCCTAACTTGCGGTCTGTGTGGGTCCTAATGCCCCAGTATAGTGATAGGGACTCTATACTGCTCGGTGAGTGCCGTCTTTCGGATGAGACATTAAACCGAGATCCTGATTCTCAGTGGTCGTTAAAAATCCTCTTCGAAAAAGAGTAGCGGTTTCACCCCATCTGCCCACTGGCCTCTGTCCATCTTGGCCCCCTAAACCCCCCCCCATTATCATAATTGGCTTCATCACTCTGTCTCCTCTCCACCAATCAGCTGGTGTGTGGTGTGCGGTCTGGCACAAAATGACTGCCGTCGTGTCATCCAGGTGGATGCTGCACACTGGTGGTGGATGAGGAGATTCCCCCCTATGTGTAAAGCGCTTTGAGTGCCCAGAAAAGCACTATATAAATGCAAGGAATGAATTATAAATTATTATTATAAGTTGGCGGCTCATTCTACTGTGGTGACCCCTGATTAATAAAGTGGCTAAGCCGAAATAAACTGAATAAATGCATAAATAATAAAGTTAATAAAATCAATTAAACACAGTAAAAGCTGTTAAGTTGGGAAATATTATTACAATTAAATACCAAACTATTATTTGTAGAAATATATTGAAAAAATAAAAAATAAACTTCTGCATTACAGCATAGCATAAATGGACTATTGTCTTTGAAATGCTCTCTGTTCCATACATACCGCCTTCTTCCACAGAACATTGCTAGGCCTGTCACATCTCTTGTATGCATCAGTAGGGCTGTAATTTACATCCCTACTGTATGCCGACCTTGCCTGACTAAAACCCTTACACCTCAAAGCCGCGTGGCATATCCTCCTGCCTCATTGCCCTGCGCAATAAATTATTTAAGGACTTCACTGTCCTGTACAAATCTCACCATTAAGCACCGCGCTGTCAGTCAAAACCATATCATTATCCACACGCTGGAATCATGGACTCCACAGTTCATTGCATCACATTAGTGTAATCACCCCGCTCGCAGTCAGCAGCCAACTCTATTGTCCAAGCTAAAAAAAAAATCATATCTTAATGTTACGCTGCACATCAGACAGTGCACTGGGCAAATTGATAATTTAGGCCAAGCTAGCACGGTTTCATTTGCGAAATGGTGTGTTGGTCGGAAGGGAAATTTTTATGCAGGAAGGCACAGCTCGATGGGAATCATGGACAAAATAATGGAAGTTGCAGTTGTATGCTTACATGTAGTTGACCCTTGGTTACTGTTGCAAGCTATGATAGATTTATAGAATGCCTCAATTGGATTTAATGCAGTTGTTCAGTGAGCAACATGGTTTTAGTAAACAACATGCTCATAAAATAGTAATAGTCAATGTGGCTTGGAATGATTGTGAGTTGTTTTTGTAAAAAAAAAAAAAACACACAGATATAGACATGTATACATACATATACATATAAAGAGTTCAGATGCAAGCATTTATGTACCATCTTTCTAAAATGAGCATTTTCAAATTATTTTCTATGCCTTTAAAGTGAAACAACTAAGCACAAGCATTGATGGCTGAGAAAATGCTCATTTTAGAAGAACATTCCAGAACTTTGGATTTATATTTGTCAAACTGCAGTGTCTCTCTGCTTGCTGATGGCTGTATGGGTGGAGTAATACACAAAGGTGAAGGGTGAAGAGGCCTTTGAGTGATGTTACTGGCAAAATATCGCACGGCTATCAGCCAATCAAATTCAAGAACCAGACCGAACTGTTGTATATATATGTACATATTACAGTTGAACTCAGAATTATTAGCCCCCTTCAATTATTAGTTTAACAGAGAGCTGATTTTTTTTTTTTTCAACACATTTCCAATCATAATAGTTTTAATAACTCATTTCTTCAGGTTAACAAAGGCAGGTTAGGGTAATTAGGCAAGTTATTGTAAATTGATGGTTTGTTCTGTAGTCTATCAAAAAAAAAAAAAATGCCTAAAAGGGCTAATCATTTTATTCCTAAAATGTTTATTAAAAAATTGAAAACTTCTTTTATTCTAGGCAAAATAAAACAAACAAGACTTTTTCCAGAAGAAATTGCAGAATTGTTGTAATTTAGCCGTATTGGAGGGTTTTCAAGCATGAACAATCATTTTAAGGTCATGCCACAGCATCTCAATTGGATTCGAGTCAGGACTTGTACTAGGCCACTCCAAAATCTTACTTTGTTTTACTTGTTTATCTAAAATGTATATCTTTAGCCATAGAAGTGGGCATGCTGGTGTCTTTTGCATTATTGCCCTGCTGCAGAACCCAAGTTCGCTTCAGTTCAGCCACTAACAGATGGCCGGACATTCCCTTCAGGATATTTTGGTACACAGAAGAATTAATGATTCCATTTATAACGGCAAGTCTTCCAGGTACTGAAGACGCAAAACAGCCCTACCATCACATAATGCAACTAACAGAAAGTATTTTCTGAAGAGTTTTGTGAATCATCAAGATGTTTTCTGGCAACTTTGAGATGATTCGTTATGTTTTTTTTTTTTTTTTTTTTTTTTTTAAACTGTGCCATGCAAACCATTTTGCCCAGTCTCTTTCTTATGGTTGAGTCATAAACACTCAACAGAGGCCTGCAGATCTTTAAATGTTGTTGTGTGGGTCTTTTGTTACCTCTTAGACAAGCTTTTGCAGTGCAAAATAAAGAAATCAGTAAGGGGCAAACACGTTTTGAAGAAAAAAATATGTGTTGCAGCTTAATGACTGGGGGCATTAAAGCCCTGCTGGGTCAGTTGGCATTTCTGTGTGGAGTTGGCATGTTCTCCCGGTGTTCGCGTGGGTTTCCTCTGGGTGCTCCGGTTTCCCCCACAAGTCCAAAAGCATGTGGTGTAGGAGAATTGGGTGAGCTAAAATTGTCCGTAATGTATGGATGTTTCCCAGTGATGGGTTGCAACTGGAAGGGCATCCGCTGCACAAGACATATGCTGGATAAGTTGGCGCTTCATTCCGCTGTGGCAACCCCAGATTAAAGAAAGTGACTAAGCCGAAAAGTCAATGAATGAATGAATGAGTTTAATGCCTGGGGAACATTTGGGTCCTACAGCCAAATCCATTTCAGAACCATGACCTGCTGTATGCCAAACCAGTGGACAAGGCTAAACAGACAGTGATGCAGAAGCAGGCTTTGATCTTTTTCAGCAGAGATTGTTTTCAGCCACAGTATTATGTAATAAAGTAGCAACCTTCCAAACATGTCAATATTAGCTGCTTTTAGACTAACCAGAATGTTTTAAGTTCTTAAACGTACAGTATGTGTGCATAGTACAATGACCACTTTAAAAGATTAATGGCATCTTCATTTATCGGTTTTTGACTATATTGCATGTCTTTACAGTCACATTAGAGCAATTGAATGCCTTATTTTTGAAGAGAAGTATGCAAAGGGTCAGACAGCAAGGTATACGTGTGTGTCTTTCATCAGCTCACTGCTTTCAGAAGCCCAAGCATTTTACACGAAGTCCAATATACATAAAACAGCAGTCATCTTTTTAAAACTGCTTCTTGTCTGGGCTCCTTTGGAGGTTTGATGTCATAGCGCCAGGCGCCTATCAGAGCACCAACCACTGCTTTGACAGTTCCCAAATGTTGAGCTCTACTAAACGAATCCTTTCTGATCCATAACCCTCTTTCGGTCGAGTTTCACTTTGATCAAGCCATGGGGCTTATGTGGATTCAGCTGCAGGAAAGGCAGGGAGGGGAAAACGGTGGGGTTATTTAGGCCCATTGGTTCACATTACGGCAAACGAGGACGATTTCCAAGCCTAATTCCTTTCAACTCATTTAACCAGGAATGAGAAATTAATAGAACTCACCCGATGCCCACATCTCTGTTCATCTTGCTGATAAAAGCATGAGAGGGTGTTTTTGTGAGACAAGAAGTGAGAGAAAGTGGTTCATACCTGTTTCACACCACTGAGGTTGTTTGATGTAGCTCTCTCTACTTCCCCGTCCTGCTGTGATCTCTATCTTTAATCAGTGTTTGGAGGCGGCGATTGAGACCTACCTCTGAGAAGCACCCTACACCCCTCAAACACTGTGATTTCCACTCCTCTGACAGCATGCTTCTCTCGAAAATAGCTTTATTTTTTTTTTTCTTGCTGCTGATCTAAAGACATGGGGGAAAATCTGACCTGGTATTAACATTCGTCTTTGGTGGTCCAATCACATGTGGTTAACTCTGGCAAATTGCTATTTACACCTACAATGTTTTGGGGCTTTTTGTTATTGCTTTCAAACAACACCTAAAGTTCATCGAAAAATGACTACTCATCCAGAAATGATCTACTCAAGTCTTTTTAAACCTTGATGAGATTCTGTCTTTTAATAAACACAAACAATAATATTTTAAAAGATGCTTAAGACCATTCGTCACATCAGAATTTAAAAGGTTCTATCTGACATTTCTTGTCAAAATTGAGTTATTGACATATTCTTATTAAATGACAACTTGTTTACATTATCTGATGTTTTTTTTATAAGTTGTTTACATTTTAAGACTTTTTAATTTGCAAAAAAACAAAAAAAAAGGTTTTATCTACAAAGTCAAGCTTGGCTCTATAAGGTTCCTTCTGTGAGCCAATCAGCATTTTTAATGCACGCAGGAGGATCAGTTTTCTTTGTCATTTTACCAGACTGCTCCAGACAGCGGGAAACACCAGAAAGACAAAAATCACACAAAATGACTGGGAAACACCATAGACTGTAAAATATATGGACGTAGTATCCGTGACGTCACCCATAGGTTTCTAAAGAGCGCAAAAGAAGCCACAAGTAGGCGTGGCCAACTGTCGCCATTTTGGTCACGCATCATCACACCAACGGCGGGATACCAAACAAGGGCAAAGAGGCGGAGAGTGAGCGGAGCTACAGACACCTGCTGACATTTAGCTTGGACCTGGTTCAGACACACTTTACTTTGGGAGAACGCTTAATACTTTATCACCTGTGACTCGTTTGTGTTCTGACCACTTGTGCTTGGTTGTACACTATATCAATAAAGTGTATAGACTTTGAAAAACACTGCTGTAATACATTGAACCACTAAACATTGTTCTTATGACGTTTTTCAACAGGAGGAAAACTTAAATTACTTCCAAACACTTCAGATATAGTCTGTGTTAGTTAATGTAAGGCTATTGATGAAATCCAGCATAACACTGTATGACAACACTTCAGATGATGGTTCTAGAGCCTACAGCTAATCAATCTGACAGATTCTGGAGTGCATTACGGCTCTAAATATAAATATAAATGATAAATGATCTCAAATAAAACAAATACATGTATAGAGATGGTATATAAGTATATAACTTTACTCACATGGGAAACTGAGGCCACGAGAATGGTTTGTAGTGCATTCAGCATGCCATGCCATCTAATAATTTTAGGAAACAAGTCCAAAAGGCAGTTGACTGTGTAAAGCCACATAAAACAACATAGAAATATGATAAATATGCCGAGTTCAGTGCCTAATCTGCCGGATTCAGCTGAGGTGACGTGACAGTGACCAACGAGACCTAGCTGTCACTCAAGTGACCACGCCCTTAATTATGCAAACCTAATATAACTTAATATAAAGGAAACGGATGAGTTATAAAAAAAATCATCCCACTCACAGTTGTCATGAAGGGTAATATTAGCTGTATTAACCAACATCTTTTTTTTTTGTACCAGGCTGTAAACACCTTTTTTTCTGCTGTAAAGTTGGCCATTCTAACAGTGGGCTCAATTGAAATTTGCTCTATTTTGGAGCCAGGAGCGGCCCCGACTAACAGAATTTCAGATGAATTGCAGTTCAAGTTACTTCCGTATTGGCTTCCTGAGGGAGAGCGGGAGGTTGCCGCTTGGGAAACACCCATACACACTCATTCACACATACACTATGACCAATTTTAGATTACCTAATTCACCTATACCGCATCTCTTTGGACTTGAAAAAAACCCACACCAACACGAGGAGAACATGCAAACTCTACACAGAAATGCCAACTCACATAGCCGAGGCTCAAACCAGCGACCTTGCTATGGGGCGATCGTGCTACCCACAGCGCCACCGCGTCGCCAATATTGAGACAATATTTTAAATTTTACATTTTTGAAAAAGAAATGAATATAAAAAAAATTATATATTAAATTTGAATCATATTTATTTGTTTACGAATAGTCAGTGAAACACTTTCCAGTGTTTATTAAACTCATTTAGTCATCGTCTGTTTCTTTTAAAGTCTTTAAATTTAATATTAAGCCTTGAAGGGCAAATACAATTTGATAAATATAAGTCAATAATACATATAAAACATTAATAAATATTAACATATTAATTAGATAAAATTTACATCTACACTGAAAACAAATATTTAGCACAGCCTTGCATGCTTAATTTGAACAAGAAAAAAAAATCATCCTAAAACATGACATAAATGTTATAGAAAGCTAAAATGTCATTTTCTCAAGCATCAACATATTGTTACAACACACACTTATATATTTTTTGATTATATTTCTTTAAAAGTAATGCTTCAATGAACGATCTGCCAGATAGAACCTTATAATTCCAAATAGAAAATTACTTTTCAGAATGAGAAGGTTCTATCTGCATTTACCGTGGTTTATTTACTCCAATTTGCAAATGTCAGAGAACTTTGATCATTTACATTTAGAGAACCCTTAGGGTCTCTGTCATGTCAATGTATGAAAGAGAACAGTTACACACATGTTGAAGCTCAATTTCTCAAAATCATTTAGAACACAGATAGAACCTTATAATTCTAAGGTGACGCATTGACTTTCAAGTGGTTACAGTGGTTACTTTCAATGGTTACAGGTTTTCAGCATTTTCATAATATCTTATTTCATGTTCAAAAGAAGAAAGATACTCAAACAGGATTGTGATAAGTAAATGCAGTTGTGGGTGAACTATACATTTAAATGTAGACTTGGCATAAAAAAACTTGGCGTCTAGACAACACAGTATTAAATGATAATAGTTGAGCTCTAAAGTTAATTTAATACCATTTTTTGAAATCATTTTTGGATTTTTAGGGTTTATGATGATACTGTATGGCACAGTCTCGTTCTAGGCCACGATATCCCTGTGGTAGGCCTGATAAATAAAGTATTGGTATAAAAAAAAAAAAGTCCTAGTTGAATGTGTTCCTGAAACCAATCAGTTGTTTTTGATCATAGTCAGGATATTTTTGTCAGTCACAGTAGGGATCCTGGCTTGCCTGGTGCTTAAGGCAAAATCAGATTTGAAGCCTGGCCCAGAACACCAAAACATCCAAAAATAACTCATGAATGGCTGATACAGGCCTATACTCTGTTAAATAAGATCCTTCTCAAATTTGAATGTAACTCGGTAACTTATTCATATTTAATTGGTTGCATGTTTTAACTTGTTAGTTAATTGAGAATATTTGTTTCTGATTGGCCAATCATGATGTCATGTGGACTTATCAGATTCCATAATATGGTATGCTGTGGTCACAATGCACTTTTTGCCCTATAGAATTACATTCGGCAAAAGTTTTGTGATATTCCAAAGTTCAAGCTTAGTGAACTACAACCCAGGCCCATTCTGAAAACGTAGCCCTAAAAACATTTCTACATTTTCTTTTTTTTGCTGTTTATGCGTTCACGAATACACCAGAGGCCGCTGTGTTTGCTTTTTTGAGATCTCAAATTTCTCTCGCGAGTGCCATTCTCACATGCTCTTCTCGCATAAATCCAACAGAGGCCGCTGTCGATTGGCCAACCAACAAATTTCCGACCCACCCCTTTCCCTAAATCCAACCAATAGTGTTTTAAAAACCACCGATTGACCAGCGCCCACCTACGTCCCTAAACACAACCGACAGTGTTTTGAAAAGCAATCCAGTAAAAGAGTCTTGATTTTTACCAAACTTTAAGATTTTACCACATTCTCACCCTGTTATTCACTTATTATTATAATTTATTTTATATTTATTCATTTATTTGCTTGCTTGCTTACTGTCTTTCAACAAGTGAGTTGATTCACAAACTATGCGTGCTCTCTTTGTGTGAACACTTTAAAATATCCGTATAGTTGTAATGTAATATCCGCTTAAAGTAATGTCCCGCGAGTGTTTTATAACATGAGCCCATACAGGAGGATCTAGCAAGACTTGGTGGAGTTTTAGTTGTGAACAGCTGTTCACTGTTTCTGTCAGCGAACTTTACTGTACTTTATTGTCCACAAGTGGGAATTTATCTTTGGCTTCCCCACACAACCACATCAGCGTTCACATTACACACATCACAGACAAAGCAGGCAACACAAATACATTCAATGTCATCAAATATATCACATTAAAACTCAATTTAAAACCCTGTACATCTATAGAACCCATTATTTAACGTTCTAACGGCAGTCGACACTTGACAGTTGATGCACATTTTTCTTTACTTGAAGTTGCCTAAAACGTCTTTTTGAAGGCAAGAGCTGAAATTTGATGTTTAAGGGATGGGAATAATCTTCAATAATGACGTGTGCTTTTTGTTTAATTCTCATTGAAAACATTTCATTTGGTTGTCTTTGTGCTTTACTTATAATTGTACAGGAAATTTGTACTACTCTGCACAGTTTTTACTTTTTCTTAATCATGTTAAAACTTCACAACACTTTCAACCAAGTTTTTGTATACCATCTCCAGAACATCTTGACTCACACCAAATTGTTGTAACCTCCTAATGAGATATAACCTCTGCATTGCTTAAAAAAAAAACAAAAAAAAACACTCCAACAAACAAAACAAAACCGCCTTCAGATCGATGTGTTTCAACAAACTTAAGTGTTTTTATGGTGTTTTACATATCTTTGTTTATTTTTAATGGATATAAATAGTAAATCAATAGATGAGTAGTAGTCATTTTAATTCAAAGCAGAAATTGATTTTTTTTTTCCTGTCAGGTTCATTTATTGAAGAAAAGGCTCAAATACTTTGCAGCTCTAAAGAATAAGTGAAGTGAAGAATTCAGGAGCTTTGACCTGTCTGTGCATTTTTTTTTAAATATAAAAATACAGTTGAAGTCAGAATATTAGCCCCCTTTTGATTTTTTTTTCTTTTTTAAATATTTCCCAAATGATGTTTAACCGAGAAAGGACATTTTCACTGTATCTCTGATTATATTTTTTTCTTCTGGAGAAAGTCTTATTTGTTTTATTTTGGCTAGAATAAAAGCTTTTAAAAATAATTTTTACATTTTTTAACAAAACATTTTTGGGACAAAATTAATAGCCCCTTTTTTAAGGCTATTTTTTCGATAGTCTACAGAACAACACATCCTTATACAATAACATACCTAAATAACCTAGTTAAGCCTTTAAATGTCACTTTAAGCTATATAGAAGTGTCTTGAAAAAACTAGTAAAATATTATTCACTGTCATCATGGCAAAGATAAAATAAATCAGTTATTAGAAATAAGTTTTTAAAACTATTATGTTTAGAAATGGGCTGAAACAATCTTCCCTCCGTTAAACAGAAATTTGGGGGGGAAAAAAACAAATAAACGGGCATTATTATTTAGGGGGGCTAATAATTCTGACTTCAACTATATGTATTATTATATATTTAAATATATACATTTATAATGTTTAACTTTTTTAATAAAATGATCTAAAAAAATTGAATTTTAGAAGGCAAAAGAAATGTTTTGTTAATAAATAAAGCTTTAAAATGAGCATCAGTTTGGGCCTTCAAACATTTTTCGAAGAAGGAGGTGGGCCTAGAAGTGAAAAAGGTTGATGGTAACAGTTTAAGTAAGGTGTTTACATGTCCAGCACTTCAATAACGCAACTGAAATCGGCATACTCCACATGTCTTAATCCCATTTCTAGTTTAGTTCGATTATGACCTTAATCAGATTAAATTAATCAAAAATAGCTGTTTACATGATATAATCTTAATCAGAGTATTGTCTTAATTGCATTAAAATTTGATTATAGGTGTTCATGTAAACGTACTCATTGCGATGCACTTTTCATCTGTGTGTGAACTGTCCCGTTAACAGCATATGATCTCTATCTCTGGGTAAACAACATGTTTTGCTGTTGTTCTATTTTATTTTGCAACTAAGGTAAAGTGCAAAGTATACTTGGGTTATGATTCCAAATACACAGCCTTTCTTATGATTCTGAATTGTTTCCATCTGTGAGATTATAGCTCGATGTTGTGAGATATAAATCCTCTGAATTTTGAGGCCTGTGCAATTTCACTTTATTTCTTTTTCATTCTGTCACTAAAACAACCTTCCATATTGGGCCACTACAGTTTAGTCACCTTGCGGATAAACTAATTAATACAAAACCTAAAGCTGAGCGCACATTGCATATGCAGTATGGTGCTAATGAAATTTTCATAACCTGCACTTACATACGCATCTTTGGGCTTATGTTGTAATTCGTGTGCAGCCGTATGTGCATACATTTTTGATTAAATGACATTTAAATTTGCTCTTTAAAAGTTCTAATCTTAGAAATAATTATAATAAAGTAGTAAAAATCCCAAGTTCGCTATAAATGAGTGCATTAAAGCAGATATTCGGTTTTGTGAATTAGCTACCTTGACCTCTACTGGCTTCTAGAAGATAAAGAGGTAGACCGTTTATCCTGTTTCTGTGGTGCAGGCAGATAGCAGCTGAAGTGAGCAGGGCAGCCAAATATAGAACAAGGAATTGCTCAGAGTTACCTGCTAGATCACTATTCATTTTCATTGATGGAGGCAGGTGGAGTGGACAAGCTAGAAGAGTATAGTTGGTATTTTATTACATGACCATTTACACTTCTGCCTCAAATGATCACCGTACCCCACGCTGGATACTTTGCACGTAGATGACGCTGTGAGCCTTTATACTACACTCTCAGAAATAAAGGTACAGGAGCTGTCACTGGGGCAGTACCTTTTCAAAAGGTATTTGCACCTGAAGGGTCCATAATGGTACTATAAAGGTACATATGGGTACTATTATGCTCCTTTAGTCACGGTTGCAGGTTTGTGTGCTCTTCCGCAGTGTCTGTTTGATCATGTGGGTTTGTTTTGTTTTTGTTGTCCACGTGTATTTGTTTTGGTCAAGTGTTATGACCAAGCGGCAACCTCCCGCTCTCCCTCAGGAAGCCAATACGGAAGTAACTAAAACTGCAATTCATCTGAAATTCCGCTAGTCCTGGCCGCTCCTGGCTCCAAAACAGAGCAAATTTCAATTGAGCCCACTGTTAGAATGGCCGACTTTACCGCAGAAAAAAAGGTGTTTACAGCCTGGTACAAAAAAAGATTTTGGTTAATACAGCTAATATTACCCTTCATGACAACTGTGAGGGGGGTGAATTTTTTTATAACTCATCCGTTTCCTTTATATTAAGTTATATTAAGTTTGCAAGTAATGCACTCCAGAATCTGTCAGATTGATTAGCTGTAGGCTCTAGAACAGTCATCTGAAGCGTTGTCATACAGTGTTATGCTGGATTTCATCAATAGTCTTAGATTAACTAACACAGACTATATCTGAAGTGTTTGGAAGTAATTCGCGTTTTCCTCCTGTTGAAAAACATCATAAGAACCATGTTTAGTGGCTCAATGTATTACAGCAGTGTTTTTAAAAGTCTAAACACTTTATTGATATAGTGTACAACCAAGCACAAGTGGTCAGAACACAAACGAGTCACAGGTGATAAAGTATTAAGCGTTCTCCCAAAGTAAAGTGTGTCTGAACCAGGTCCAAGCTAAATGCTAGCAGGTGTCTGTAGCTCCGCTCACTCTCCGCCTCTTTGCCCTTGTTTGGTATCCCGCCGTGGGTGTGATGACGCGTGACCAAAATGGCGACGGTTGGCCACGCCTACTTGTGGCTTCTTTTGCGCTCTTCAGAAACCTATGGGTGACGTCACGGATACTACGTCCATATATTTTACAGTCTATGGTTATGACGGCACTCAGCTAGTTTGATTAGTTCGCCAGCTGAGGCTCATTATCGTGACTATAAATGGGCGACATTTTCTGTGTTTTTTCTTGTCAGTTCGTTATGTGTGCTAATGTGTGCATTTGTCTGTGCTCAGGACCGTGAGGAGTTACCACTGGACGTGGTTTTCCTGCCTGATCCCTGCCCTGTTTTCTCCTAGTCCTAGCACCGCACTCACTCCTTGAATTTAATGTGACTGTGTCAAATATTATTTTTTTCATTCGCACTTGGATCCATCTGAACATTTCTTTGATTGTGACACCTTTTAGGTACCCCTGTGGACTATTTGGGTACAAATATGTATCCTTTAAAAAGGTACTGTTTAGCTCCAACTTCCTTCAACATACCTGCCTGGAGGTTTCTAGAATACCTAGAAAGAGTTTAATTAGCTGGTCCTGGTGTGTGAGTAGTATGTCCGAATTCACTGACTTCGAAAATCCGTATGCGAAAAGTACCCGGATGACTTTGCTGCACTATCCCATGATGCCCCGCTAAACACTTCATGAATGGGAGTGAAGCGACGTAACTGACGCAGGTAAATAACGTGACCATGACAAAATGGCAGATGTAGTACATCCCATTTCAATGCATACTGCTCACACTTAAACTGTGTAGAACATACTTTTCTAACGGCCGAGTAGTACATTTAAATTCAAATGAAGTACCAATGGAGTAGTAGGCGGTTTCGGACGCAGCCATAGACATGAGTTCTACCGTTGTTGGTTTTACAATGAGGGCCGGCGTCTTGGATAGTTTAGCTCCAACTTCCTTCAACATACCTGCCTGGAAGTTTCTAGAATACCTAGATAGAGCTTAATTAGCTGGTACAGGTGTGTGAGTAGTATGTCCGAATTTAAAGACTTCGAAAATCAGCATGAGAGAAGTACTACCTCCGGTGAGATTCTGAAGTGTGCACTATCCCATGATGCCTGGGAGTGAATGGGAGTAAAGCGCTGCAACTGACGCAGGTAGATCACGTTACCATGACAAAATGGCGGATGTAGTGCATCCGAATTCCATTCATACTGCTCACATTAATACTGTATAGAACATACTTTTCGAACGTAATTTTCTCGTAAATTTAAATTCACATGCAATACCAACTGAGTAGTAGGCAATATCGGACGCAGCCATAGACATGAGTTCTACTGTTGTTGGTTTTAAAATGAGGGCTGGTATCTTGCATAGTTACAACTTTCTTCAACATATTTTCCTGGAAGTTTCTAGAATACCTAGACAGAGCTATATTAGCTAGTTCAGGTGTGTCTAATTAGGGTCTAATTGGGATTGGACAAAACTTTGCAGGACACCTACCCACAAGGACAAAGTTTGGGCACCCCTACATTAGACATTTCAATTGAAAGAGATCATTCAAGATGTTTTTCCTCCAGCACATTTCTTCCACAAAGCTGATGGTTCTCTACAATCCTTCCAGTTTTATTTTTTCTTAATAATGCACTGGACAGTTCTTAAATCAATTTTTGTAGTTTCAGCAAATTCCTCATATGTTTCTTTGCATGTTGCATTCTAATAAATGTTGCCGTCTAAGACAGATTACCATCTTTTCCACAACTACAAGATGCATCTTACAATTTGCCTTTGGTCCAACTTCTAGGACAACGGGAGAGTTAAGAAATGAGAAGCTCCTCTTTACATCAGTTAGGGTTAAGTAACTTGCAACCAGCTGCAACATAATCATCCATGCAGTAATTATCCAATTGGAGGCTCTTACCTTTTTGCATAATTAAATCCAGGTGGTGACTTTTATATATAATTTATATCACTGCAAAGAGAACAAAACGTATCGTAAAATTCATTTCTATCTCGCAATTTAATAATAAAGGGCATATTTCAGTAATGAGCATCCACTTTTCACTCCTGCTGTTTTTCACTGATTTGTTTTCAAACTTTTCAATTAAATTGACATGAATCAAGATTAGTTTCTGTTTTGACTTCACTTATGCTTAATGGATTACTTAATGCACTTACTGTACATTAACAAATCTGACAATATTGTGGGCAGTGCCAGCCGCATTTCTCAAACAGAGCTTTCCAAATCTCCCTGAGCTGAAAGACTGGTTATTATTACATCTCAGAACTATTCGTCACCATCTCAGATTCGAATGTTCTTAATTACCTTAATTGTTGATATTCAAAGTAAACAACTTGATGGTATGTTTTTATGTAAATGATAAAACTGAGAATTAGTGGCTTTATGTCATTGCATGGACCGGTCCTTCAGAACACCATTGTCATATGTGCTGAACATGTGCCTCATGAAACAGCAAATGTCATGGTTAATGAAGTGACTCTCTCTCTCTCTCCAAATAAATACATTAAATCAAATACAGAATGACAAGCATGTTAAATTCATGTCAGAAATGTTGCCAGATGGAGCATTTCCAAGCCTGTTTGGCTGATTTAGATTGGACTGCACGTGCTAGACTGACATAAAACATGCATTCAGTTCTGTTCAGAGGAATAAAGAATTAAAAGCCACACTCACCAGAAGGTAAATCTGTTGCTTGTTAGTTTCTGTGGTAAAAGGGACCTATAATAATAATAATAATAATAATAATAATAATAATAATAATAATAATAATAATAATAATTAAAAAAAAAATAATAATAATTATTATTATTGTTGTTGTTGTTGTTGTTGTTTTGTTGTTGTTGTTGTTGTTGTTGTTATTGTTGTTGTTGTTATTAATATTACTATTATTAATAATATTATTAATATTAATGTTGTTGTTATTAATTTTGTTTATTATGTACTAATTTATTGTAATAATAATAATAAATAATAATAATAATAATAATAATAATAATAATAATAATAATAATAATAATAATAATAATAACTATTAATATTAATATTATTGATATTATTATTAATATTAGCAACAATAGCAGTGATTAGGATTGTTAATAATTTATTTATTTATTAATTTCATTTATGTTACAAATATTGTTTATTTACAACAGTTTTGTAATAATAATAATAATAATAATAATAATAATAATAATAATAATTGTAATAATAATAATAATAAAGGGAAAACTGACCAGTAATGACTGTAACAAAGGGAATCGAAACATCACATTTTCAATGTGCTATCTCAAAAAATCACTTAGAGATTTAAAAATCAGATTAATTGAATTAAATAATGATAATATGCTTTACATCTGCTATAAATATATCCAGTATTCAGTATATAATACATTCTGTGCATACAA
The DNA here is from genome assembly GCF_052040795.2 of Danio rerio. Lineage (NCBI taxonomy): Eukaryota > Metazoa > Chordata > Actinopteri > Cypriniformes > Danionidae > Danio > Danio rerio. Next base: position 53,498,329 of record NC_141037.1, on the reverse strand, counting down.
TATTGTGTACCGTTATTGCATTTTAAAATGAAAGTTTTTAATATTTTGTTTTGTTTCTGCTTATTCATATTATTGTTGTACTTTAAATTGTAAACAAATCTTCTGATGGCCAAGATGAATGTTCAACCATCTAATCTGATCTTTCAGAAATCATCTTACTCTGCTGATTTGTTGGCTAATAAGTATTCACTATCATCAGTGTTGTGAGAGCATGTGTGCTGCTTGTGAAACCACTATACAGCTTTTTCCAACATTTTTGATTAGTAAGAGCTTTGAATAGAATACTCTGTACAGTTTCTTTTCAGCAATTCAATGCATCCTTGCTAAATTAAAGCAATGTGAAGAACAGACAAGAGTAATGGCTTGCGTAAACATACAAATCCAGTATCCCAGTCAGCTAGAGATACAGCTGTAATAATACTCATATCGAGTCGTGAGGTTTTTTTTATAGCCCATGAAGTGAGTAGAAGAGCCCAGAAGACAAAACATGGGCTTCTTTATTGATCTAATGGCATAGATTTTTCAGCGAATGCCTCAGTTTGAATCAGTGTTTATTTATAACACTTTTTTTATGAATAGTGCTGCAACAATATTCCTTGAAAAAAATTAGTTGGTAAAAATATAGTCTTAGATATATTGCTGCAGGGAAAGTAAAAGTTTGTAAATGCTCCAGGGCTCACCTCACCCCACCGACCCTGACAAACCCAGCTCAGAAAGCCATTTGACAGTAACAAAAAGTACAGTATATACAGTCAGTAGAAATACAGTGACCCATGCTTTAAAGAGGCAATGTGTTCAAATAGGTTTCTTAAACACCCCCCCTCTATTTATCTACTTATGACCTGACAAATGTTGAAATATTTAGTATAGTAATGAATATGTATATGGCGGGATCTAGAAAGTTATTTATGGGGTGGCATGAAAATTATAAGGCGTGGCAACACTGTAGCAAACCTCAGAGCATTTTTGTGTGTGTGGATTCAGTGCTGTGCATTAACTGCTTCATCAACTTAGCTTTTCATCTGTAACTTGAAAGTAACTACCTCAAGTTCTTACCTACCTTAAGTTAGATCCTAGTTCTATTTTTTACCCCTACCCCTCTTCCCCAAACAGAGTTTGAAGGGGAAGGGTTTTACATTTTACCCCTAAGAAATGGGACACCACAACACAACATCATTTGTCATTGCGATCTCTTCATATGAGATCAACAATGGCGACTGCTATAATTATTTCAGTTTTTTTTTCTGTTGTCTATCTTCAGGAAGTTATCACACTGATATCATGTTATTTTAATTATATAATGGGGCAATAAGATGGCAATAAGATCATAATTGTGACAATAAGATCATAACTGTACTGCACATTTACACAGTGGCCATATTCATCTTCGTAAACACATGAAAACAACATTAACATTATAGCAGACACTGTAAAAACCCAACAACAGCCTCTAGACTTTTTTGAGTTTTCCAGTGTCATCGAGTGTGAGATGTGAAAGTATGTTGGGAAGTATGTGTGGGATTACTATACAGGGGTTATTAATGTGAAAACATTTATTATCAATATATTTATTTTTTATTGTGAACTGTCAACTTTCAATTTACTATGACATGGAATTCTTCAGCAATGCTTAGATTTTTGTTTCAGTATATTCATCATATCTCATTTACTTTTGAATTTCTTTGGAACTTAACATGATGTCTAGCTTTTGAGGATCTTTTGGTCTACTTCACATCATCAGGGAGGTCCTGTTCAAGTGATTTTTGAATTACGAACAGGTGTGGCGGTAATAAGTCCTTGGTGTGGCTAGAGAAACTGAACTCAGGTGTGATAAACCTCAGGTGTCATCAAGTTATATTTTAGGGGGGTAAACACTTATTCCACACATAACTGTGTAGTTTTGGATTTTGTTTTCCGTTGATAATAAAACTGTCATTTTTAAAACTGCATTATGTGATTAGTTTTGTTATCTTTGACTGATATTTAATTTTGTTTGAATCATTTAAGTGTGACGAATGTTGAAAAAAAGGAATTTATTTTTATTATGTTTGTGTTTTTATTTATTAGAAAAATGTTTAGACTAACAACAGATCAATCAATCTTTTCTATTGTATTGTAACACATCTTGCCCAGACACACTTCTTCTTTTTTTAATGTGCTGCATACTTGATGGAACATGCTGACAAATGGGAAAAGCAAAAAGTGTGGGGGCCTTTGTTTAATACAAAGTCTAGACATGTCACATGTTGTCATGATGCTTGTAGAAGCTGTGAAATATATTAAATATGCACGTAATTGCTCTGTGCAGAGAAGGGTTGCAGAAAGAGGAAGTATGTCTGGGGTAGAAGAGCCAAAGGACTGCAGAATGACTGATAAGTGACGTTACACCAAAACTCCACCTGTTAATATCAGTTGTGTATATATATGATGGATTCAGGAAATGTAAGTTAGTTGCGAACCTTTTGAATGTAATTCTTATATTGCATTGGTGTAACTTAACCCAGAGCTTTTTCATCGAATTATTAATTTGTATCTAATAAATTACTAATATTTTTGGCATTGAAGACAACACTCTCCAGACCTTTTCTTTTTGAACACGGATGGAATTGGCTTCATATTCCAACACGAACATCTGACCAAATAAGAAATCAGTAAGATTTCACTTTTTCAGTTTCATAAGCATCGGTGATTACACAGTATAAAAATATAGATACTGAAACATACACTGTGAAACCCAACTTTATCAAATTAAATGAGTGTAGTTAACTCAAACTTTACTGAAAGTTAATTCTACTTATTTGAAAAGAGTTTTGAACTCAGTGTTGAAAGTAATGTGTTATAACTCATTACTTCAGCTTAAATGGAGTAAGTTGACAGTACTCATATAGATTAGTTTAACCCAAATGGTTTGTAGCAATCAGTTTCCTCAAACAGTTTGAGTTAGCTTAACTTTTTGGGTTTTACAGAACTCATTTAGTTTGAGTTCTCCTGATTCATTGGGTTTTACTGTGCTCAAATGGCTTCGTGTACTCAAATGGATTAAGTTACAGTACTCATTTGGATTAGTTTTTAAACTTAAATGGCTTGTTGCGATATGTTTTCTCGAATGGTGTGAGTTACCTTATCTTTTTGGGTTTTAGAGTGTATGTATCATATATAAAGCATCATTAAGATGCACATGAATGCTAACAGTCAGGTATTTTAGATATCATTTAATCCTGTCTCTATCAATACTGAAAGCACCAGAGGCCCGGTGTTAACACTCTTCAGGGAAATCAAAAAGAACTCCTTCCACAAACACACAACATGCTATCAGGTAATTATCTCCAACAATTAGGCACATGTTTGTGCGTATTAACCAGGTTGCAGTATAAAAGAAGCATCCCTGTACTAAACCAATACTCTCCCGAGGGGGTCTCTTCTTTCTTTGAGGGGAAAATAAAACAGTGAGCTGGGTAGGTTTTGACTTTGGAAGGGATAGAGACCATTGGAACTGTAACCTCATTACTGGAGGAAGAATCCCCAGGGTTTTGGCTTTCGATTCAGCTTTTGTTCCGTTCAAAACTACATTGCTAACAAAGGCTTTTTTGCTTTTTTTCACTTGGTGTAGCAAAGCCTCCAGAGAAGAGTTCAGTAGTTCTGCTTTTAGCTTTGATTTTGGTCACACAACTTGCCTTTTTTCCCTAGCAATAAGGATGTTGTGCCAACTGGACTAGAGAAAATGTGATGTTGATGTTGGAACGGTTTAAAAACAGATGGGATATCGCTGCTGATGCAATTTAATACATCAGTTTAATGTCATTAAATGTATACTTGTACTATTGTATAAAAAATATAAGAATTAAAATTAATATAATATTATTAATATATCTTAATATAATATTAAGATTTCAGTTGCAAAGATCTCTAAGAGTAAAATGAGAGTTTTTCTTAATCTCATGCGTTTATTTTCAGTTATTTCACTTTAAGGGGGATAAAAAATGTTTTTTTTTTGTAATAAAAAAGTTACTGAAATGACGCAGAAGGCTGAGAAATAAATCTAATTTAGATGGTACTGAACTATTCAAATGTTTATACTACTACTACTACTAATAATAATAATAATAATAATAAAAAATAATAAAATAATAATAATAATAATAATAATAATAATAATAATAATAATAATAATAATAATAATTATTATTATTATTATTATTATTATTATTATTATTATTATTATTATTATTATTATTATTATTAACAAAGTTCCATCAAAAGGTACTCTTTAAATTAAGTAAGGTACTCGCTTTGTGAATGGCAACAGACCGGCAGACAGAGTGAGTGAGAGGACCATCATTTAGCCATACATGTACAACTCGGACACAGACCAAGCAGAGACTACTGTTGAGGAATCAATATTCCTAATGTGCCAGAATATGTCAGAGTGGTAGTTACAAAATCCTTTGTGTCTTTGTATAGTTTTACAGCCGCTATGTAACGATGCATGTGTCATCCGTATGCAACGATTTACTGGTTTCACTATTAACAGCGCTTTAATTTGTCACGGTTAATTAATCGTAAGGCTTCTCAACACTGCTTCTGCACAGAACAAAACTGCAGCAACAAAACAAAGTTATGCCAACTGTGTGCTAGTTTAAAGTTCCAAGTTTGTACACCAAGACTAATAACCACGCACACAGGCAAGTTCATTATTTCCAATGGAGGGACGTGCATGCGAGGCAACACGCTCACACTTTCCAGCTGCAACTAGTTGTGATGGTGGAGCTTCTGTGAGCGCAGGAAATGCAAACGGCTGAACTTAAAGGAAGACGCAATGAAAAGTACACAGGTTTGCAAACCCACCTAAAGTTACAAAGAATGACACAGATGAGAGTGATCATGTGGTGAATGTTGATCCACCTGCTGAGATCAATAAAATGTTTTCTGAGAGAGTGCTGAAAGACAAGGTGGATCAGCTGGTTTTAATGGCCCGAATCTCGATACGTTGCATTCACTTCGTGTTCAGCGCAAATGGCTGCTAAATGTAAAATCTGTGTTTGCTCATTTGCAGGAAGGTGATGAAGGCTCTTGTGTTGAGCCCAATGAGCCTTACATCCAAAAATAGAGCAAGGGTGTTCCTTTGGTGACATTGCTTTGACTCGCACGCTGAAAATGGCGGATGTAAAACAGCAAACTGAGGGTATGGTAATGCGCGCCTGTCAATCAATACTGGTGGGCGGAGGGACCACACTACTACGTCAAGTTGTGGTTGGTCTCAAAACCGCTTCAATTGGTCCACCACTTTAATGTTGTCAAATTGGAAAAAAAAAGGACTGGGTGTGTTTATATCAGCCCAATATGACGGTCTATACACTATACCTACACACATGTATGTCCAAACAGCTTGAAAAGTACATTTTTCACCATAGGTGCCCTTTAAGTGACCCTATTCACAAATAAGTGGAATAAATGTTGACTCAATCAAACTACAAAATAGCCCACCGTTGGTTCTATATCAGCCCAAGAGAGATGTGTCATAAACTTGATGTGAAAACTAATCAGTTGAATCACCCCTTGTCAAGCACTCATATATCGACTTATCTGGTAATCAAAGTTAGAAACAATCCTTTGTCTTCTAAATGGTTTCTACACTGCCATTCTGACTGCTTGCTTACCGATCCCATTGAATCTCCTTTTAAACCACACATTCTGCTACAGCTCCAAAGGTGTTTCCTCTGAAATTAAGATATTCCTCACTCCTGCTTCTAGATGATGACATGAAAAGCACTGCTGATAAGTTTGATGTTTTTTTCTTTTCCTAGTGTCAGATACACCAGAATAGCAGTCGGCGCTGTAAATCCGAGTCTCCTGGTGCCGTTTCCTCCTCCTTACCGCCCCAATGTTCCCTTGTTCACAATCTGTCTGGTTCTGGCAGCCAAGTGCAGATGTTATCTGTTCTTCATTGTAGTAGGAGCAGGCCGCACGGGGCTGCCACAGTTTCCCACTGAGCTTCACAAACTACAGGTCAGAGCTGAATTTCAGGGATGTAAGGAGGAATGTACAGTCTGTGTCCCGAGAGACTTAGAAGTACAGAGGAAATTGCAATTTTCTCTAAACCAAGTGGTTTCTCCAATTCGAGTTGTGCAGGTAACTTCCAAAGTACATTACATATTACAGTCGCACTTTATATTAACTCCTAGGTACTTACATCCACATATAATTACAAAACACGTCAAATAGAATGCATCTTTCCTTTCCAATGATGTACTTTTCTATTGTTTTTCAATGTAAACACATGCTTGACAGACCTGTGTGTCCACTACATTGTGTCTCGTTTTGTATCTACTTATGAAGTTGAACGAACTTAAACTTTTACAAGCATGGCAGCTGATCAATGTCAGTTACACAGCAGTGGGCCAATCCGAAGAATTCGGAGGTGGGACAATCATTGCAAGTTTCTGTTTACAGGTGGTGCGAATCCAGATACACTTGTGCTTTAGGCTGCACTGTAAAATACTTTGCTCTAACTACGTTTCATCACACGTTTCTGATGACAAATCCACTAGAGGGCACTGTCTATGTATTTTACATAACTTTGAAAGACTTAACTTAGTGTACATCCATTTGTTGTACATTTCATGCCTACATAAGCTCGAAACATCGATTTTTGATTACCTTATTCCGACTTAAGTCATAACTGAACTAAACAGAAATTGAATTAAGAGTATGCATATATTAGTGGCATTATTAAAGTAAACACTGCAATCAAACTATTACCGTCATGCAGTTTGTCACGGGGGCATGAATGAAATGTTCATGAGTAAAAGTGAAACTGCCGAATTGCAGGTAAAGCCAACCAAAATTACGAGAAACTCTTACATGAAAGCACTTCACATAAACGCCTTGATTATATTGTTGTCTATTAAGGCAAATAGCTAGATTACTGATGTCCATGTAAATGTACACTGTAAAAAATAAATCCATAAAATTTACGGTAAAAAAACGGCAGCTGTGGTTTCCAGTACTTTACCGTTAAAAACACGGTACAAACCGTAAAAGTAATTTTTCATTTTTACGGTAAATTACCGTATTTTAATAATTTATTGAGGTAATATGTCTTTATTTTGAATGATCAACATCTACACATCTTTTGTTACACAGTTAGACATGTTAGCACACCCACATGCAAGTGGTGATGAGGAAGTTACATATTGAGCTAGCGCTCATCACAATCAACTTTTCCCACAAGCAGAAAAGAGTATCAGCATATAGAAGGTGCTCAGTGTCATTCACACAGCTACTAAACACCAGTATAGTAACACGCATAAAATTAAAGTCATGAAATAAACATTGTTTATCAACATTAGATGCAAAATAAATCTTTAATGTACAAAACTGATGGGGAAACAACTAAAAAGATCCATATTAATGTCAAACAAATGCATAAAAAGTTATGTGCCATGCAGGGAATTCTGGGAAAGTCAATTTACGGTTATTCGCCGTATATATTAACGAAACATACCGTTAACCAGGTTACAGATTTCTACTGCAGCATTTTTACAGTTTTTTACCGTTGAAATCACAGCCATTTTTTACAGTGTAGCAAGTGAAAGGTCCAGAAGGACACTTTTTTTTTTTTTTTTGACTTTCATTCACCGTCATTCATTTTAAAAAGCACCCGGTCCGTTTTATTTGTATATGTTTTACTCGAACGCATAAACTCTACAGGCGCCTGATAGTTAGATGTGGAGCTAACATTAATCAGATTCACTCCAGTGAACTGCATCCATGTTAGCACGTCACATTTGATGTGGTAATTTCACAGTAGGAATACACACAGGTTCCAAGACTTGTTCTCGCCCCCTACAGTGCAATTCAGCCATGTCTACATCCACGCTAACATATCAAGGTGAAAGTCATCATAGCTTGCGTCGAACAGACCCAGCTCCCAACTCAACTTTGAGAATAGATTAATCGCGATATTTTATTTAATCACCTGGGGCTTCATGTATCAACGCTGCGTACGCACAAAAACTTTGCGTACGCCAGGTTTCACGCTCAGAATCGCTCACATTTGGATTTACTAACGATGAACTGAACGTGGGACTGTGAGGAGCTCCACGCCAGCTTTATGGCTGGCGTACGCACATTTTTTGTGCGTGTCTGTTTTATTTCCATTGGCGACTCCTAGAGGCAGTTGTGTTGAATTCCTCTCTACAAAGTGTCTGAGCCTTGCAATGGCAGCTGTATGAGACGAGTTCATCTTGCAGGTATATAAGGTTTCCATACCATACAGTTGACCAGCCAAACATTAAAGCGCAATTTGCAGCGGTCGCCTGTTTTCCCA